>NW_015151677.1:7605-139073 GCF_000732505.1 Cyprinodon variegatus
TTAATCAGAACTCCTCGTGTTAGAAAGCAAAACAAAACAATCATTGGAACAAAAGAGAATGAGACCAAAAAACTTTATCACTTGTTTTCTATTTTCGCTTTCATACTCGTACTCGTCGTCTCCCGCTTTATCCGGAACCGGGTCGCAGGGGCAGCAGATTAAGCAGAGACTCACAGACATAGTCTCTCCAGCGTGTCCTGGGTCGTCCCCTGGGCCTCCTCACAGTGGGATGTGCCTGGAACACCTCCCGAGGGAGGCGTCCAGGGGGCATCCAAAGAAGATGTCCGAGCCACCTCAACTGACTCCTCTCGATGTGGAGGAGAACCGGCTCTACACTGAGCCTCTCCCGAATGACCGAGCTCCTCACCCTATCCCTAAGGGAGAGCCCAGCGGACAAAGCTAATTTTAGCCGCTTGTATCCGGGATCTCGTTCTTTCGGTCATGATCCAGATTTCATGACCATAGGTGAGGGTAGGAACATAGACCGACCCGTAAATTGAGAGCTTTGCCTTTTCGCTCAGCTCTCTCTTAACCACGACAGACTGGTGCAGCGTCCGTATTATTGCAGCAGCCACACCGATCCGTCTATCGATCTCCTGCTCCATTCTTCCCTCACTCGTGAACAGGACCCCAAGATACTTGAACTCCTCCACTTTTTCCCTCTTTTTCCGGTCGAGTACCATGGCCTCGGACTTGGAGAAGCTGATTCTCATCTGGGCCGCTTCACGCTCGGCTGCGAACCACCCCAGCGCATGCTAGGGAGCCAGCAGAACCCCGTCATCTGCAAAAAGCAGGCACGAGATCCGCTGGTCCCCAAACCAGACCCCCTCCGGTCCTTGGCTGTGCCTAGAAATCCTGTCCATAAAAATTAAGAACAGGACCGGTGACAGAGGGCAGCCCTGTCGGAATCCAACATGCACTGGGAACAGGTCCGACTTAATGCCGGCAATGCAATGTTTTCTATTTTGTCATGACATTTTTACTTTTTCCTTTCAAACCATAGAGAAATGGAGTGNTGTTTTCTATTTTGTCATGACATTTTTACTTTTTCCTTTCAAACCATAGAGAAATGGAGTGCATGTTCTGTACAGGAGAAAATCCTGTGCAGTGATTCTATATGAGCCTATGACTGCATTGGGGTTTGGTATCACTCTTGTGGTTCTCGTGAACATTTAGAAGTTCATTGCATCATCAAACAGGTTGAGAGTTGAGATCTGATGCTCTTCAGTTTTAAACCAATCTCATAATATAAATGTTGCAATCATGAAATCTCTACAGAACGTTATAAACGAGAACAAAATGTTTTATGAACAGCTTCTATATGTCAGCTATATTGCCAATAACAGCGCTGGAAAATACATCGGATGTGCAATATGCTTACAGGGATTGGTGCAGTATAAGAATATACATTGCTTGTTTTTAGGCCTTGCTGCTTTTATGTTGGTATGTTTTCTTTTGATGTCTTTAATCATAATGCACAGATAGGACACACTTTTGTATTCATGTATTCATTACGAAAACAATAAAAGTTGTTCCGTAAAATTCCAGAAAGATCCAAGTACTGATAGTGGTTTCTATGCTTTCAAATATTTCTGCTGCTTTTAATTTGTAATTACCTGATCTGAGGGGGAAACCCTGCAAGCAGAACAGCTAATCAGCTGTTTGGATTGAAAATACAATTTGACCAGAATCGCAAAAGATCAACAAAGCAACTTTAAACTAATATAAGGGTCCTCAGATTGATGTCGCTCTAAACTGTTCTAGTAATTGACATGATGGATTATTGCAGTTGTTCTCCAAGGAGTCTCACACTTAGAAAAGAGAAACTTGCTTAGTGTTTAACTGAAATCAGTAGATCAGACTGTTGCTGCTCATCTACATCTGCAGCAAACATCAGGTTGATACGTTACATAGCCTCTGGGACCAGTGAAAGAAAATAAATGCTGTAAGTCATTTTACACCAACCAACTATCCTAATACCTGCAACACAAAGTGTAAAAGGTGACACAGACACACACAGTGATCCGGGGAGAGAGGCAGCAACACACACTCTGAGCTTGGCTGGCTGAGCAGCGTGTTGCTTGGCATTCAGCAAATGTCAGAAGGATAGTGTTCACAAAAACAGCCGGGCACCTGGGAGATTACATTTTATCAACATACAAATGAGCGCTGCTTCACACTGAACTGGGCACCGTGACAGAATACTAAGCACTGCCGAGATGATAGGAAAAATGGCTATGACATTGGATTGTGGTGCCCCTGTGTGCAAGCCTGCACATGCACTACTGTGTGTGAGCATGCAGGCAGTATTAACCCAGGAGGGCAACAGTATGGGTGTTTGTTGCCTGCCGTGCCACTGAAGCTGAATCTGAAAGAAGGAGAATCAAATGGATTTTATATCTGCAGCCCAGAGTTCAGCTCCAGCTCAGATTTCTGCAGGTTGGTACCATAGTGTCATTGATACAGTAAATTGTCCATCTTTACCTCAGTCTTTGCTGTTTTATGAACAGACGTAAGAGTAAGTGTGGTAATTTTTTATATGTTTCATGGTAACATCTATCTTTTAGTTATCAGACTCCTCTCCTGTGGAACCATCTACCAGTTTTAGCCCATGAGGGAAACAAAATGTCTACTTTGAAGAGTAAGCTTTTTCATAAAGCTTATAGTTTGAATGGGGCAGGTTTTCCTGAGCTTTCTTTATAATTATGCTGCTATAGGCTTAGACCGCCGGAGGAAAGAGGGACAACTTTTCACCATTCTGATTCATTCTATCTTTATTTTCCCATTCAGCAGAATTTGCTAGTTAAATCCCTAATGTTATCCTCTCTCTGGTTTTTCTCATAGTAGCTTCATCTGGTCTGTTCCTGTTTGGCTGTGACTCCATCCTGGAGAGAAATATCAGCTGTGCTGCTGCCATCAACACCTTTGTTTATAGATGCTGGAGCTTGGCCTGTTTTGCAGTGTAGTCCTGTTTCTCTTACTGTGACTAACTTGATGTGTTCTCTTTGATCCTCTCCCTTTAGCTGCCTTTGTTCTACAACTCCCATATCAGAACATCCATTTAAATATGTGTTTTGACACATCCTCAAGCAACAGTATCTTTAATACCACCAGAATCTCTTTCTCCTGAACTTTGTGATGCAAGAAGAGACGCAACATTCCAGACATCATGTTACACAGGATGCAATCTAGGGAACCACGGTCCATTTTTTTCTGCCGAAAAGGACTGCATCGCTCTTCGAAAGAGCTCTTAGCTGAAAACTCAGCACAGCTTTGCTGGTACCATCCGTTCATACAACAGATGAGGAGTTTTTAACTCTCCATGTGCTCGCAATGGGACCGGACCAAAAACTTTTCCCCTTCAATGCAACAGCAACAAGTTAAGGATATTCTTTATTATTTCCTGTGTGAATAGACTTAGTAGTTAGATGCAAATTTGTTTATTAAAATTAACCTGCTGAACTATTTAATTTAGAGGTATGACAAACATTTTAATTGATGGATGAATTAATTTTGATTTTACAGCCGTCGTTCCCGTCTTTCTTAAGTGGTGTTATGTCATCTATTTGGTTTTTGTTCCTCTCGTTAGTCTCGCTGTGCACTTCTCCCAAACCAAGTTCACTTCATTATACACACCTTTCATTAGAATGCGTTTTTGAGTCTACCATCTTGTGAAAGGAAGCTTGGTTTATGATACAATTTTGAAGCGGTCTGACATCTTGTGGTTCCTGGCCTGTGGCTATCATCCAAGCTGCAAACATACCATGGTTAGCCTGATTGCAGTGCCGTGATTTTGGCCTGTTAGTTAGCTGTTGCTAGCTGCGTATTAGCGGTGATTATTGGATTAATTGAAACTTATTTTATTTGACTGTTACCAAAGACCACTGTTACACATCTGTTTGCTGTAGATCATTTATGCTGCTTATCTGATAGACGTTCCGGCAATGTATCACAACAGGTAATACATTCAACGTATCACCTGCTGTCATATATTGAATGTATCACAACAGGTGAGCTAATGAATATCATCAAAGACTCCACATCAAGAACTCATTTGACCTATTTTATGTTTTCTGATTCTGTCGTGTAGTTTGTGTTTACTCCAGTGGCTTGTAGTGTTTGCATAGTTCATTAAACATAATAATATTGTGATAGAGAATATTAGGTTAAATTAAGCATCTCTTTTTGTTTTAAATGTTGTCTGTAATTATTTGTACAGCAGTGACCGCTTGTCTATACAGTAAGAGCAGAGTCGACTTTCTTTGAATTAACAGCTTGAATAGAGAGAGACAAATATTTTTTGTGTTTAAAGACTAATAATGCTGATAAACCAAGTTATTGACATTTACTGATGGTGAAGACATCTTGGATTTGAACAGCCAGTCCAAAATGTCCAGCCACAAAGGTCGGCTGTTAATAACACCTGGTAATTGAGCTAAATGTCAATCATTTATTTTATTCATTATTTGGTTTTACCCTTGATTTGAATGACATATTAATTAACTATAACTTCAGGTTCTAGTTATTAATACATTAGATTCCTAATTTGCTCTTAAAATTTCACAATATGAGAAATATGAGACAGTGTGGCATTCTTTAAATTTACACCACTCAAACGTAATGTGCTTAGGTAATGTTAGCCTTCCCTTTATTACTATGCAGCTTCCTGTCCAGTGAGGCCTAACTTCATCATCAACCCAGCATCCATAACACAGGTGAATGAATGATGACCACAAAAGGTGAAACATATAAAATAGGATATATAATTTTTGAGTAATTTTTAGTTTTAGATATCACAAGCTGTAATTTTTAAATTATTAGGAAAATCACATATTTAGGTCAACATGTTCAGCTAGTTGCGAATCCCTTTAAAGTTGCTTAAAAGAGAGAGAAGGGAAAGTAACCTCTCAGTTTGGATCTGGATAGCTGAGGTACTCATATCTAACCGCCACAGAGAGAAAAAGGACATCACTCTAATGGAAACCCATGTCTAAATATGGGAGGGGAGCTGGATGACCATGTGAGAACCTGGTCAGAAAGACCCTGTCTAGGATTCAAACCCAGAACCTTACAATACTTCCAAGATTCAAGTTCATTCCGGTTGTTTGTGAAACCAAAAGCTCATGTTGCATTCTGTGTTGTGGGGCAGGAACAAAATGATGAGTTCTTTATTCTACACAGCAGCTTAATGTCTGCACTGTGGGTAACTTCCTTCCATTTACTGTCATCTGCTTATCAAAGGTCATCCACTGCGGTAAGAGGACAAGAAGGGAAAAAATATATTGTTCTTCTGAGCGACTGTCTCCATCAACTAACCAAGGTCATCTGAGATCAGGAGGGAGTTCTGGGTCTCCTCCTAGTTGGATATATCTGTAAAACCTTTGAAGAGAAGATGGGGTGGTGCCTTCTAAGGAGTAGCAGCAGCTAATCTCTGGATGATGGAGCCCTTAAGCTTATCTCTGAGGCAAAGTCTAGCTTCTCTAAGTCCTACATAAATACACATCACTCACAACACCTTTAAACGTGTATTTGAATAAAAGACATTGTGTCGTTGTTGCAGTTTCTCAAGCAGGTAGGGACAGAGGTCCTGAATGAAGCCTTCTGTAGCGGTGTAGTTTGCAGACAGATGCGAGTCAGAGAAACATCAGCGGAAAACAAAAGACAAGTAAATAAAAATCATTAGCAGATGAGAGCCTGAACTTCAGAATTAATCTGAATTTCTCACTGTGGCAGATTTGAACTTAAAAGTTTGAAAGGTTGTACATCTCTGAGACTCATCCTCCAGATCCTAAAAACAGTTCTCTCCTCCAAACTAGCATAGAGTTGGTGCTGCAACAAAACCAGAAACACTTAAGAAAACAATGACACCGGAACCAGTTTGCTCTGAACATCCTGTTATGGATCTGAGGGTCTCACTGAACTGACGCATTGATGTTAAGATTGCATTCAGCGTTTTTCCACAGGTGTGTGATTTATTCCTCTCTGTCACACTTCAAATATCTATCTGAGGGCATGCGTTGTTTGTGTGGCCTATTTATTTTCCCATCAATATGCAAAGTATCCCAGCTGCACATTAAGCTTTCTGAGTCATTCTGCTGCAGAGAAGATCAGCAGACACCACGGTGGGAGATGAAGGAATGAGGCAGAGAGGAGTTCCACATCTTTCATCTTTAATCCCTCTTCTTTATGTATGAATGCATTATGTGTGTATACGATCACAGGACACCGTCATCATATTCACAAAATCCTTCTGCATCCGACGGTTAACTGGTGCTTTTAATGGCAGGCAAAGAAATGGAAGCGATAAGAAGACAGATGAGACGGGAGATCAGAAGACATGGGCTCTGCTGGACCCACACTCCTTTAGTCAAAGCCCTCTGTTTACTTTGTTTTGCATGTTGGATCATCTCAGTGATGAGATGGGCTCCAGTCTGCTTGTTGTAGTGCGGCTGCATAAATTGAGCTAATGGAAACCAAAGCTCTCCTGTTTTGTTTTGTTGTAATCTTTCAACTATCAAGCTAAACTAAAGTTGAATCAAGAAAAAAGCAGCTGGAATAAAAATTTTATCCAAATGCATTAGTTCCAGAATACCGATTCAAAAGAAATCTGAAGAGCTGCACAGTCTGAAACGAGGGGTTTTGAAGAGGACTTCTCATCAGCCTAAGCCTTTCATATCCAGCAAAAAAGGAAGAGCGACATGAGAGCGCTTTAAAGACAAGAACCCATTATATGGTTTACAGAAGGAACAAATGGGAAGTTTAGAAGGAGTTGAGAGGAAAAGGAGGGAGCATGAGGGCTGGGGTGTAAAGGATGGGATGGGGGAGTTTATTCACCCCCCTCAGCTGGGAGACAAGGTCAAGAACACTCACTGTGACAAGTTGAGGGATTGGAAAGCAGTTCTATTAAAACGGCTGGGAATCAGACAAGTGTGGCGCCTTGGAGTGCCTGCTCGTCACATGAAGACAGACGGATCTGGATTGGTTTACAGATAACAACATATGCAGCCAGATAATAGGAGAACTGCCTCCTAGTCTAATATGGTCTCACTGCTGTCTAGTTTATCCTGAACATACAGCTGAGCTCAGAGATTTAAATGCTAAATACATCCTGACTCAACCAGGATTCCAACCTGGGACCCCGAAAGTAATAGACTTATCCCACTCAAACAAAGCAGCAAAGATTTACCATTAGACTTTTGGTTATTTTCTTATATTCGGTTAAGTATGTGTGGACAGACAACCACTTATTGTCTCTACCTAGTTTAAAGTTATCCACTACATATTTTTATTGCACTAAAATATATTTAAAAAAAAAAACTCCAACAATTTCTTTACAAGAATGTATATCTGAAGGATTTTTATGAACTCGTTTTTAGTGCTGGTTATACTCAGTAAAGTTATACTCAGAAACCAGGTCATCTGCGTGTGTGTTGCAGAGAATGCAAATATGCCCTTGCCCCTTCCGCAGAAACTCTGGTGCGCCTCTCCAAAATTGTAGGTGACCGCAGACAGTGCCGAAGACAGGAGTCCTCTGATTGGTCAAATCTACATCCGCTCTATGCAATGCACATTTCCTGTTTGGTACCTTACCGGCTCGTTTTGTTTGTATGACAGCCATTGCGGAAAACGATTCGTAAAGTTGGACCAGCTAGAAGAGCGTAAGAAACGCTTGGACCCTTTTTCCACCTGGATCCCCACTCTTTTTCGCCCTCATGTCGTGATTGTCACTTTAGCATTGTGGCGTGGAATAACATAGTGCAAACCACGCTTCAATATTGGGCATAAATCAACAATATCTGCGAGAAGCTCACTGCAACACACTTCTGCAGAGAGTATAACCAGCCCTTAATGACGGACCTTTAATTAGTTTACACATAAGTTCCTAAAGGGATTGAAACACAGGTTCACTTTCAATAGGCACTGTTCAAAATAGCAAAGACAAAAGCAAGAACTAAAGAAAAACAACATTTAAAAGTTGAGAACAAGTGAATGTGTGAAACACAAGCCTGGCTGAGCTTTAATTCCTCCCGGTCTGGTGATGAGGATTCTGGTGCAGGTAAAAAAGAATCTCCACTGCCTCCTGATCCACGACAGGATCCAGAGCTTTGCTGATGTAATCCAAGTTCTCCATGTGGGTCTTCTATTTCCAGACAGGAATTTCTTTAGACTCAACAGTCAACTTTTTGCAGACTTTAACATTATTATGCCCTAAAAGAAATTGGGAAAGCCGCCAGATGATGATAATGTCATTGTGTGCCATGCTTTAATTGGTTAATTCACATTAGCTTCTAATACAGGTACATCTGTGGATGTATTATGTAAACACACTGCTATTCTAAGTCCTCCAAAGTTATCTATAGGCATATGATGAAATATATGATGAGTATATAGTGACCTACAAAGTGGCATAATGACATCTATGTGAATCCATCACAAAGTTCTTATATCAGTCTTTGAAAACATCTGTGGACAGAGCTTAAGGTTGTGTAGAAGCAATACGTCTGAAAAAAACCTGACCCAGTTAAACCAGCTCTGCCAGGAGGAATGGGCCAAAATCCTTTTAGTGCAAGGTTCTGCTCAAATTAAGTCTTTTCAGGCACTGAACAGGTTAAATGTGAAGGGTAACAGTGTGATTATGTAGTCATGATAAAACTGGAGACATACTGAACTGCTGAAGAGTTTCCCCTGGATTGATGGTCAATTTATTTCCAATTTAAAGTCTCGATCGGTGTGTTTGGTGCAGAGTTATAACTCGCCAACAGACTTCAGGAGCACACATTTTTTTCCCTTCTGTAATAGAAATCCAGGAAAGTCTTTACTCTGTGTGTGGGTTTCAGAGGGATTTAATCAACCTTCCCTCCAATAGACCTGTAAGAATGAAGCCCCGGTCACCAAAGCTTTTTCTCAAACAATGAACTGAACAACCGACAAACGGTACAATCTGCTGCCTTTCATGGCTTTGTTCAATTACTGAAAAAAACTGATTCAGTCAGCTAAAATTACATCTCATAAAGCCTGTCACAACTCCACAGAGAACTAATAATCTATCAGAGGGCTGACTCAACCGAAAATGGGCCTTTTTCTTTCCTCTTTTATATGGAGAACATTTTCAGAAGCTGGTTTTAACCAGAAGAATTCACTCTGTCGTTTGATGCTTCAGACCTGCACAGAAAACCATAAACTAAAGCCTTAATGGTGATTAAAGGAGATATTGGTTTTGTTGGCACAGTGGGCCAGTACTAAGCCCTGCTGGGAAATAAAATGAGCATCTCAATAAAGATTTTCAACAGAATGAAGCTTAAAGCTCTATAAAACGAAGATGGCTGCTCTGAATTTGTACTTGATAGAGGACAAACAGCAGCAGATGCCATGGCTTTGAGATCATCACTTATTTTGATAAGGTCAAATAGGAAATTTCTTACTAGACCTTAGAGCCTTGGATTTATGAGTGTTCTCTAGACCTTTTCCAGAATTTGCAACATTTTCAAAAGAAATTCAAAATTTACTTAATGCTTTTGACCACTAACTACCACATAGTAGCCCTGCAAGCTCTGGGATCAGTCAGACATAAATCATAGCACAGTTGTTTTTTTTTACCCACTTCTTTTTTGAGCTTATTTACAAAGTATTTGTCACCCTCATCTCCTGGTGCAGATATCCAAATATATATAAATAGTACAGCAATGTAGACATATCTAGCAAAATGGTTCGTCAGACCATAACACGATATAATCCATAAAAAAAAAGTATCTGCATGAACTCTAAAACATCGGCTCTAATGAAGCTAAAATCACAACAAAATAAATGAAACAAAATGGATTACCAGAAATCTGAGGTTCTTTATAAATTAGATAGAGGCAAGTGCACATTTCAGGGGTCCAATGGATTTACAACTTTTAAATGCCCTTTCAGCTCATGATATTGCAGTTTTTAGTCGCAGCATTAAAATCTATTTTATATCAGTTTGTTCCGATTTACATTAAACATGCTTTCATATAACAAGTTTGGAGATATTTAGCAACATCTATTCCAACAGCTATATTGGCAAAACAGGACACAAAAAAAAAAGAAAAAAATTTATCTTACAATAGCATGCATTTTCTTACTCCTTGCTGCAATAAAATAGTGATGAGTGGATGCATTTTTTTGCAGCTTTTATAAAAAGGAATTTGTACAATGGATGTGTTGAAAACTGTGAAACCGTAATTGTATTCTATAGTATAAAGTAGTTTCATTCAATTGGCCCTTTAAATATTGAGTTTTGAAGAAGTTAAACTAGCCATAGAACTTTATTAGCAGCTTTTTATGTATAGAAACTAAATGGACTGGCACGACACCATTAAGATTTAACACTATTGATTGAATTGCTGCTGCTTCTTGTGTTTATTGCCTGGAAGTTTGTCTCCTGCTCAGATGTAAATAGGTTAATGTTAGGAATAATCTTTATCAACCCTAAAGGCTTGTTTAATTCTGAAACACCTAGGTTGTTAAATATAGAAATATATATTTCTCCATTAATTATTTTTCCTACCCATAGTATAATACATAAATCGTAATGTTTATTATATCTCCCTCAGAAATTGGATTTGTTGAAGCAGAGACCCATTTTGTCAGAATATAAATGATCATCATTACCAAGTCACAAGCTTAGCAGAAAAGAATGGGAAGATATGAGTCGGCCTATATAGATATAATAGCCTATGTAGATAATAAAACAGTTACTCTTTTCAAGGGCCAGGTTTAATAAAAGGGAACATATGCCTGTAGCTATGGCAGTGAAGAGCGATCGGGCCAGATACGATATAGGGGTTGGACATAATGACACACCCTGTCAGAGTGACACCAACTTGGCATGACAGAGTTTACTAATATAACTGCAGTATAAGGACCAACAGGAATCATCATCAGGCTTTATCTTCGTTCTTTTGACACAAGACATGAGCCCAGCACCGTCTGCTAAACTTGGATTAAATCATGATAAATTTAAAGTGTTGTTTGAGAGATGTCCTTTTTAGGATGGAGAGTGATCACTCCAGGCAAAAGAACTGGGAATAAACAGAGGCATGAGCATCTTCAAGGGGAAATGGCCCACTAACCCCCAACCCACGGGTAAGCTGATCTCTAGCAAAAGTAGGGATATGTTGATATCTTAAAGAAACAAGCATGGATTTGTTGCTCAAATCCAGGTTTAGCTAAAAGATGGTGAACAGAACAATATCTGTAGGATGTTTAAAAATATATATTTATATATAAACACACACACACACACACACATATATACATCCTTGAAAAAGCCACAGCTTGCAAGCATTAATGAATCAACCACAAGTCTTTTGACAAGTGCTAAAAGGTCTAGCTTTTACGAATAAAAGGTCATCATCCAAACCTTAGATTGATGTGGCAAATGTGAAAACCTCTGGCTTTGACAGAACAGAACATCCATTTAAAAGCCTATATCCGTGTGTGTGGGTTGGGGAGGTTAACAGACCTAAATCTGTCACTGAGTCATACAGAAAGCCGTTTCTTCAAGCTCAGCCTTTTCAAAGTCATCTTAAACCACTAGTCATCTCCAGATTTAAGCTGCGGTGTAATATGGGATGAAAGTTGTTTTGTTTTTTTTTTATGTCATTTACCTCGTAAAACAAAACAAAAAAAACTTGTGAAATTTTGCTGGATTAGAACCCAATAATCTAAAAAAAAAATGTATGTTTTCTGACTAAACGAGACCCAATTCTTTCAGTTTTACCTTGTTTGCAGCCAGGGATTTGCTGATTGACCCACATTACGACAGCTAAACATATTGCTGATTTATTTGGACAGCAGAGACTCACCTCACATTTCGCCCCAATCAAACTAAGATCAATCCTTCATTAATCTTGATCATCCCTGAGGTCTGTTTCTCCAACTCAGTAACCGAAGACGCATCAGAAATTCATTCATCATTGCTTCACCCTCCTCCAAATTAAACTCTGTCATGCCTTATCAGCATGGGGCAAAGGAGAAGGTAAACTGTTTACAAATAATCAATCTGATCAATATCAGCACAAATCATTTGTATTCAGTTTGTAAATACAGCAATTTCATCAGATGGAGTTTCCGGAGCTAATCGTTTAACCAGTCAAACAATCTTGAAGAAAAAAAAATGGACAGCAGTATCATCGTTCCCAACAGCATTTTACAGGAGCTAAAATCTCCTGCGGGCTTCAGACAGGTGAGTTAATCAATTCAAGGATAAGTTGGAGCAGTAGGGAAGCCCAAAGGATTGAAAAGCTTCCCCACAGACAGTCAGGTTAGGTTAGGCAATACGAAAGGACAAGACATCATGGCCAGAGAACTCCCAGCAGATCCTACAAAGACGAGGTGAATGAAATAAAGACAAGGTGGGCATTAGTTTGATTAAGGTACCAGTTGGTTTTATTATTACAATGCACACTCGATAAGCAAAAAAAGCCTTGGCTTCCTGCAAAAACCGTCATGACCGAGTCACTCGTGTGAGGCTGCATGGAGCAGTCTTTTCACGGACCGCACCGTACACCGTTATTGCAAAGGGTCATTTTCAATCCAAACTCGGACAGAAGGGTGGAGAACTAAAACAGAACGCACGGGTCCTTCCGTCTTTGTGTTCAGGAGATACATTAGAGACACAAACACACCAAAATGTGACCCATGACAAAAAAAACAACAAAAAAACAAAGTGTAAATAACTGAATCATGAATGAACTAAACTAAAACTTTAACAAATCATAGGAGACTATCAATTCAGATCATTTTAATAAACAATTTGAGGCGAAAGTAGTAGAAAAAAATAATTCTGGGAGCTACTGGTTAGAATCAATCTTTCCTTTTCTAAATCTCAGCCGAAATCACCTCTGTTGTGCTCAGAAAAATAAGAAAAAAAAAAAAGGTACAATTCTGGGAGAGTCCCAGTGGCACATAGAAAAATATCTATCCCTGGCTTTGAGAACATCCTGGGTTGTTTGTACTGGAGAAAAAAAAAGGCTGGGCTGGACATCTATGGAATATAATCTTAACCAATACTCATAATGCTGACAAAAAACATTAAGAACTCAGAAGGGATTGTCCAGTTAGATGGTAACAAGGTACGCATAGTGTTTGGATCCCAATCACAGGAAATCTTGCATTTATAATGCAAATAAGAGGGCAACAGTGGTGGCATCAAGAGTGGAGCCGAATGATTGTCAGATAGTTGGTCTGACAGTCAGGTACAGCCTGTAAAATGCAAAGCATCATAACCAGCACCCGACGGAGTTTTCTCAGGGTCACATTGTGGGTATACATGAGGCTGATTGGTTTCATTGTGCAGCCTGTGAGACATAGGCTACAGATATACTTTCATCATGTAAAAACAGCTAAACCCAACCTTTTTAAGAACTGCACAATGTGAACGTATCATGGGCTGGCAACACTGCCCACTAAAACTATGATGTACCTTCTGTCTCTGTGCGAATCACTGACAGTGATTTCTAACCACAACATGTGGACCAAAATCTAATTGGGCTATTCCTTCTTGGTTCTAAAAGAAAAACTTTAGGGAGTGTATTGGTAATTAGCAGGGTTGGTGGAACCAGATAGCAATGGATTTATACATGTTCTGTTTTGAAGATGTTAGAAATTGGGAGTTATTTATTTAGAGACCAAAGATGGAAACATTTCCAGATCAAATTATAAAGATTATGGAAATTGTAGAATCACTAGGAAATAACCTAATCCATGCTCAGAAACATGTACTATAAGGTACAAGTTATTTCTGACTGGAAATCCATCTCCTCTTTAGACCATTCCAAAAGTCCTAAACATGGGTGATTCTGACCTTTTTTTAATAGTTTATAAAACCTAAAGGCACAGTATGTACTAAGAGGATATACTTTTCTCACGTTTGTGTTTTTATTCTTACCAAAACTGGTCTCCAATGTTATCAATGTTAATTAAGAGAAAATTCCATAGTATTTCCTTGCCACTGTGGTTACAATATTGGGTAACTTTGTCAGCTGGGATGCATTTTTTGGTTGAAATGTTTGTGGTCAGCAGCTGAGACCATGAGGCCCACCCCACTCATTTTTTTCTTACGTCTTTATTATCCAACAGGACAAGTTGTGGCTGATTTTAATTGTAGAAGAACTGAAAAGAGAAAAAAAATGTCTAGCATTACAGAAGATAAATCAGTCTTCTGCAATTCATTCTACCCTCCTGAAAAAAGATGTCTTCCAGAAATTTTATGATTTTAAAAACAAACAGAACATGACTACTCCTCTCTATATCTTTTTAGGCTACCTTGTTATTCTCAGCCTAACTAGACATTGTGAATAAGGATAAAAACAGATAAATAGTGTTAAAAGGCAAACCGTTATGAATCCGAATAAACGCACACAAATACTCGTTCACACGCGTACACTTCGGCCTCCCCGTCTCTTGCATCGTCTGCAGGGGTGATCTGAGATTCTCTGATTTGGAAGAGAATCTGACGCTGTTTTTAGAAGACGAGTGTCTCCAAGCAGAGGTCTGGCGACAGTTTGTTGTTCTCTTCTTGTGTTGTTTAAAAGCAGGACACAATAAAGGCTGTTAGGCAACACTTCAGTCCAGTGAAAAAGAAAGTGTTATTGGGAAAAGAAGAAAACAAAGTAGAATCCAGTATTCAAATCTAAGAAAAAATGCTGAGAAGGGAGAGCAGCTCTCCCAGTTGTTTCTTCTCAGAAGCTTGGTTGAACCGAAAGCCCACTGTTATGAGACTTGTCAGGCTATTGCAGAATGTGGGCTACCATAGAACCAGTAGTCCCTCAAAGTAGTTCCAACATCCTATACCCCCACCCAAACCATAATCTCCTGTTTTTGGAACTTTAGCACCTCTTGACATATCTTCCTGTAAAAGTCCAGACAGAAACAGCAGAAACCAGCACAGTTCCTGGAGCATCCCTCCACCCTTTCAGGTGAGGGGCAAATAAGTCTTAGGGGGGCACGTAGGGGGGTGGAGATCTGTAGGGAGTCATGTTCTTTGGACGAGAGCCCTTGCCCTCCATGGGAGTGGTGAAGGGAGGAGGTGGTTGGTAGGGAGGGGCATTTGGATCCTCATCTCGCAGAGCTGTGTACTCCCCTAGCAACTCTTGATTGAGGGGAGTCGTTTCTGGACTAGCCATGTTGGGATATTCAGGGGGAGGAAGAGGGGGCTTTTCTTCCTGGAGAATCAGGGGCATACTGGAGGATGGGGGAGGCTTGGAGTCATCAAGCTCATCTGCAAAAATGATAGGCACTCCCTTCTTGATGAAGGTGGCTTGATCCTCAATGGTGAGCTTGCCCCGCCGCTTCTTCCTGTAGCAGATCATCGCAATGATTCCTGCAATGAGTAGGATGGCTGCAACTACCACAGCAGGAATTACTGTGTGAAGATAGACATCATCAGTGCTGTCCCGGCTTGATCCAAGACCTGGAGTAACTGCAGAAGGTTCTGGGATATCAATCTCTGCTGGTGGGATGAAGGAGTATGTTCGGCAGCTTGCTTTGCCCCTCACCTCAACCTTAATTGGACTGAATTCAGGCCCCATGTAGTTCTTAAACTTCTGTGAGGGTTTCCCACTTGCATCTCCAAGGGTCCTGCTCATGTCTCTGAGTATTTCCTTTGGGCATGGGTGCTGGGGGAGGCTGGTGTTTGTCCATTCAACCACAATTGACCCCTTGCTGATATTCCTTAAACTCACCGTGCTGCTGTTGCGGTCTCCCAGTACATATGCCAGCTTCTTAACCAGAAGAATCTTCTTGTGGATGTTGTTAGTAATCATACGTGGCTCTCCCTCGAAGCGGGCAGTAAATATGACTGGTGTTTTGTCGTTGAGAGGCCAGCGTTTTACTCTGACTTCAAAGGCGTCAATGGCTTTGAGGCCACCCTTGTCTTCTGCCTGCATATAGTACTCATGTTTCCCAATGTGCTGAACATCAGGAAGGCCATACAGCAGCTGGCTGGTGGTATTGAACTGGATCCAGGATTCGTCTCCAACCACATCCTTGTGGTTCTCTCTCAGGGTCAGACGCAGCTTGTCTGTTGTACCATCCTCTTTATCAAAGAATGTATCAGAGGGAATTTTAACCTCGAAATAGGTGCCCACTAGTGCATTAACCTGATCTATGGGATTCCTCAGTACTGGCTTTTCATTGAATGGATCATGTATGACATCAGGTGATGGTGTACTTGTGGCGGGGGTAGTGGACTTGGGGGTCATTGGAGTGGTTTTGGGCCTTCTAGGTGGTTTCCTGGTGGTCTTTTTTGGTGGAGTGGGTAATGTGGGAGTGGCTTCTACATAGTTTGGCCTGGTCATGGTTGGCTGAATGGAAACCGTGCTGGTGGTCTCAACTACCCTTGTTGGTTGAGGTGGCCCCAAGGTTGGGGTGTGAGCAATAGGGTCACGAATTTTATTGGTGGGCTTTCCAGGAAGGGGTACAGGGCCTCGTACAGGGGGAGCAGAACTTTCTGTAGGTGAAGCAATAGAAGGAGAAGAGAGGGTTGGGACAATCCTCACTGGAGGTTCCACTGCTGTTGTCGGAGGAAGCACAGCAAGAATAGGCGTGGGAGTGATGTTCAGCTGCCTTCTCACGCGCTTTGGGACATGTGGCTTCTTGTTAGCAATATGCCATCCAACCACAGGGTATCCCAACCTGGCAGACATTGTCCCTTCTTTAGCTGGATCCTGGACACTGTTTATATTTGGAACAGTGGTCTGGTCCAATGAGCAGCCAAGTTTCCATGAAAGAAGCGCCCCGTTCTCAACAACCTGTGAAAAGAAACACCATTAATGAAGATATGAAGTCATGTTTTAATGTTCATTCAAAGTTAAGTAGAGGAAATCAAATGTTGAACAAGATGTAGTTGTAGGGCGCAGGAACCTTTTATAGCTGAAAAAGCTGAATGACTGACTTGGGGCATCTAATTTTACTCTCAATTGATCTACTAGTTAAACACGTCAGCCCGAAAATCAACAAAAGTAAAAAAAAAAAATGGGAATGTTACAGTGGCTAAAGATCAGAAAATGTCAAGTTTTGGCTTTGATTATAATCCCAGCAACAAACTGGTACCAGTTTCCAAAACTAAAGAGACAAGAATGTGTCTTCAGTCAGAATTTGATGCACAGGCTGGTGCCCAAAATGTAGAAGAATATAGTCAGAATTTAGTAAAAATTAGAAGAAATTACAATCTACAGCTTGTGAGACAAATGTCAATTGGTAGGTTTACGAAAGTATTGGGACATACAATGATGTAAAAGTAAATCTTCATCCACTGACCTTTTTTGCGTTGCCCGGTCCTGCCATAAATGCAGACATGTCAAACAGTCTGTTATTAACCACAGGGAGCATCTTCATGTGCTGGAGCTCCACTCCTGAGAAGCTCCTCATGTTTTCAAGGAGCTCCACCCTCTGCTCGGAGTTCATCTTTGTTAAATCTGCATCCAGAATCACCGTTAGGATGGTGACTGGCTCCTCATTGCCACAGGTGAACGGCTGGATGTGATCTTCCACGGCTGCCTGGTTGGACAGCAGCTGAGATGAGTCTGAATCAAAGTGGTCTTCAGGGTGAACCTCGATGGAAAACACCTCTGATGAGGAGGAGGTGGAGGAAGAGGAGGGCTTTGTGTGGTTGGAAATAGTAAGAGAGATGTAGTGAACTCCTTTATCCTCATCCAGAGGGAGCCCCCGCAAGATTCTACTGTCGACATCCCAGTGGAGCCAGGACGGCAGGGAATCCTTTCCCATTTCCGTCACCTGGAGGAAAAAAAGATGGAGGGAATTAACAGATGTTCCAAGATACAAAAGCTTTTACATACAAAGTATTTGGTGTTTTTGATCAGGAATAATTATTAAAATAAGTGTTTTTCGTTTTGGCAACACTGCAGAAAATGTCTAGGATGAGTTTTACCCAGAGTTTAATGATTTCCAAATGTTCACCTGCTGCATTTCTCAGTCAGTCTTCTCTAAAGAAAACTTTTGTGAACTCCGGAGAGACTCCACGAACCATCAATCAGTTGCAAATCTGTATCTGTTTTGGATACCTGCTGTAACTAAACAATAATTTTAGTCACTCACAACTCCCTCACCCCCACCTTTTTCGCCAAAAATGAAAATAAGTTGGCCAATTATGAGATGGGTAGGTGGCTGATGGGGAGAAATAGATCACTGGGGAGTGACAATGCAACCGTAAAAATAAATTCAAAACAAGAGTCTGAATCCCCACCCCTTCAACAAATTAATTCTGTGGCTAATAAATCCTGGTTGATAAATTATGCAGGGACACTGTTCCCAGGATGCATCATTACTGCTCTAACCAGCTAAGAAGCAGCACGTACAAAGGAAAACAAAGAGGCAGGGTGAAAGGAGTGGTTCGAATCAGATGTTCTAAACTTTGATTGTCCTGGAGACAGTGGGTCTTCCGACCCAACAGCGCTCCAAATAATGCCATGCCTACTGTAGTAACGCTGTGCTGCTCTTCTTCAGAAATTCTCCAAAGGCTCAACACCTCTCTGGGTGGGTAAAGGTGACAAAGCTTTGATTTAATAAAACTGTAGGATAGGGAACAGAGTAATTGAGAAGATTTTATCATGGCAACAACAGATGTGACAAAACAAGAACAACCATTCAACTCCAGCCACACACTGCAAAAAATGTAAATCTAAATGAGTCATTTTTTCTTAAATTAAGTGCATTTTATCCTGATTTGAGGAGGTAAATGAGACACTTTGCCAATGAAACAAGACAATTTACATTGGAAATAAGAAAAATCAATTGCATTGTCTCATTTCAAGTGCATATTATCTAATTGACTTATTTTAAGTGTAAAAATACTCATTCCATTGGCAATCTATCTTATTTACCTGCTCAAATTAAGGGTAAATACACTTGATTTAAGACATTTTTACTTAATTTCAGATTGTTTTTGCAGTGCAGAACCTGGTGACCCTGCATTTATAGCACTTCTCCATCTACCAAGGAGTCTAGATCCCATCAGGCGATTGAGCTAAAGCTAAGATTCACAGATGATTATCAAGGAGGCGCTACGGGGTGGCGATAAAGGAGGCCCTACCGGCTGACCATAAAGGAGGCCCTACCGGCTGACCATAAAGGAGGCCCTACCGGCTGACCATAAAGGAGGCCCTACCGGCTGACCATAAAGGAGGCCCTACCGGTTGCTGGATCATGGGCTACAGCGGCTGGCTTGGAGCTTTCACTACTCTGGTAGAGCAATGGCTTATAAAAGAAGGGTCTAACAAAGCCAAATAATGTAAAGATGAGCTGAAAGAGTCAAAGAAAAATAACTATTAATTGATGCATCTAGATTGAGACTTTTTTTCTGAATGCCTAATTAAACTTTAAAACTAGCCCATATTTATGGTAATGGACTGGTTTGGAGGACTGCAAAGGTGGAACACCTAAATAAGAGACTTAACACACAGTCACAATATGGATACACTCATCAGGAAATAAAGGCAGCATTTTTCTAGCAGAAAATAAGTGGAGATTTCTGATACAACAAACATGTATCCATTCAGAGGTGAAAAATAAACACCAAACCTTTCAGCTGGTATAAAATTAGGCAAACACTGAGCCATGTTCACCTACTGTGGATAATGGTCGAGGTCTGTGCCATATTCCCAAAGATTCATAGATTAACCCCGCTCTCCTACATTGGCCTGAAAATTCCTGCCAATGAGTTTTAGCTGCAGAGTAATTTAGATAATTTCTTAGAGTGACTGAGCGATTAAATGACTGAAATTCCTCTCTTTCTGAGAAGGTGTAGGGTTGAATTATATTTTTTTGTAACTCTGAGCTTTGGGTTTTTCTTTAAAATAAACAAACAAGAAAATAATTAAAATCTCAGAAGCCAAACAATGTTTCATAGCAAAGTAGCTTGATGTTCGACCCCAAAGGTTATCTTGTCCTCTCTTTTGCAGACTCCCAAACAGCAGAGTCAAGGATGGAGCCCGAGCAAGCTCAAAGAAGCGAGGAAAACCCTGCTTTCTGCAAGATTTATCAGGCACCAGGCAGAAACGGGACTAAACCGCTTTCTGCGAAGCTATTAAAGGTGGTGGCAAGGACAGCTAAGGACGGAAACAATCCGGAGAGAAGCAACAAGCTGAGGTAATTTATTCAGAGCAAAGTGATAACCTCTGAGAGCTGCAGTTTAATGCCTCGTTCAGGAACTTTACTGCAGGGAAATCACCTCAGAAACCACTCCAACGCCATGCTTTAAAGAGGAACACGTTTTCACCATAATAGATGTTAATGTTGAGTTTAAAGAATGAATGACAACCTGAGTGCTGCAGCGAGGCACATCTGTTTGGCCCCGACTTATAACACTTAATTAAAAGGAAACGAGTTCTAATCTCATCAGAGCTGGAGCTTCTTTCATCATTTCCTCTGACACATCAGCCGCAGTGCCACCATGACTATCAGCACTGTACGCTATGCTGACAGCCACCGCCGTGCAACAAAATCTGCTCAAAATGCATTGTAGTCTCTAGAAGGGACAGGCGTGAAACACAGTGAGACATTATCATGCCTCACTGGCATGAGGCTGATTTTACCCTGCATGGCTGTTCTCCCTCTCGCTGCCTTCACAGCGGCTTTGTCGGGTCTTCTGCGGCAACACTTGGCTGATGGGTGCCGATTAGGGTTCAATTGGAAAGCTCATCATTACAATATATGTGGATATACAGTAGAGTGGATACTGTACTTGAGGCTTTGATGTGTCATTTATGCTACAATGTACTTCCCTGTGTGTCAGGGCCAACATTGTTTAATATTTAATGCTGGATTATCTGTTTTTAGCTAGCAATGCACCTGTCTGTGAGCCAACAACGGAAATTAACAGTATGACTGATTTGCTCGCACTGCATATAGATTTAGTAAATTCTTTAAAATAATAATTCTATTCACTTAATCCATATAAACTGAAAACTCACTCTTTAATCGGTCTGGAACTGGTTCAACTAACATCTTGTGTGATACACTTTGATAGACACAATTGCAGTTGTGCATGATATCGTTCTTTGTCAATTATATAATTGTTTAGTAATATATGGAGCATCTCAAGACCTCAACAAGATAACGGGAAGATTGTGCAGCTCTGGTTAACCTTTTATGTTGTAAGGACATCTTCATTCAAGGTGAAGGGATCCACGAAGAGGACCTGCTCTCGTAACTGAGAAAAATGCACTTTGTATTTAAGTTTTTTCCTGAAGTTTTCTGTTCAATACAACAGAAATCCTCATAGTAACTTTTCACAGCCTTTCACCTGACCTTGTTGGAGGTTGGATGGTGGCATGGACATCAACCAGGTCCCCTCTCCCAATTCCAGGAGCCAGGACATTCGAAAGTTTCCCTGATCCTCACACATGCAGTGACTCCTAGTTATTTTTGTTGCACCCGTCTCCCCACAGCAGCAGACTCAATGTTTGCCTTTGCAGGCAAACATTGGCTGTTTGGATCTGTGCAGCGCAGCTGGAACCAGTGCTGACCAGCTTCTCTTGGCTTCTGACCTGCTGCCAGTTTAACAGGAGAGCTCAGAGTGTGCTGCAGGCTTGGAGTCTGATTTACTGCCTTAAGCACTCTTCATCATATAACAGTGTAATACAGCTGCATCTGGGTGTATTTGTAAATGTTTAAAATAACACTTGTGCAGATGGTTATTTAAAGACATCATAGCTCTGATCCACAGTCATAATGTCTTCCTCATGTACCGTAGCTCCCAAAATAGAACCATTAATAGTAAAGGTCCATTTTTCCTGGAATCTATTTCAGCTCTGGGAATCATCTTTCCCATCCGGCTTTATAACATAAACCAAAGCCTCGTAGCTGAGGCTGCACCCCTTTTTTCAGTTTGGACCAAAACTGAAGGGTAAGCAAGCTCTGGTTCTGTGTCCTGTTTTCCCTTAGGCTCAGGATCCAGCAAACCTTAAGAATCACTTCAATGGTTTTATTTTTGCCATGTAATTGAAGCTCAGGGTATTGAGTATTTGCTAGGCTGCAGGGGGAATTTCTGTGTGACCAGAAGTATTCCCCAGGTTCTGTATTTGAATTTCAGCCACAGCATCATTGGCCCGGTTTAGACCTTTCCTTTTCTCTCGGAGTAACCCTGTTTTCTCCTGCTAACCTGCTGTTTCTGATCAAAGTTACAGGCTTTCCAGCATAACGCCTCATATCGCTGCCATTCCAGGACTCCCACAGTGGGAATAAGCCTGCTATGGATTGAAGCCATATTTTAAAAGTAAAAATAGGCAGAAATGGAGTTCTTGTAAACATCCACCTGGCTTCTGGCCACCTATTACCATCCACCCTCTTTTCTTCAACTTCTCCACCCATCTGTTCATCTATACCTCCCATTTCCTCACATTTTCCACTGGACTTTCCTCTTTATTGTCCAACTTTTCCTTTCCTCTCTCTTAATTCCCTCCCTTCACTCCATCCCTGTTTGGCTCCAGCAGCGACTCTTCATCCTCATCGTCCTTCCTCCTAAATATGAGGCTTATCTGCTGAGCCGGCCCTGCTAACAATGGTCTCCTTTCTTCATGCTTTCCTCCCGCTCTTCCAACAATGAGCCGCTTTCTTCCTCCGCCAGCAGACTCAACGCCTCCTCGTAATATCTCTTCAGGAGATATCGTTCTCATTTTCTTCCTCATTCTTCGTGCTTCACTTCTCCCTTTCTTCTCTCAGTCCAGCCGTCTGTGCACGTCAGTCTGTCTGCTTCCCTTTGAGCTCCCTCTTCTCGACACAGCTGTGTAGTTACACGTCACATTTCCTGGAATAATCCAGGTGTCGGTCTGTGTGTGGAGCTGCAGGTTCTCTACTAGAGGCAATGTCAAGACACAAATGAACCCAACAGTCCTGCTTTGGGACTTTGGGAGGGAGTTTGAGAGCCTGGAGAGCAGCAATGCCTGCCCAGAGAGAAGATGGAAACTTCCTATAGAAACATCCCAAGCTGCGATTAAAACCCTTGAGTATTTTTGACAAATGGCAATGCAGCAAACCCAAGATGAATATTAAAAAACTAGAGACTTTATGAATAAAGAAAAAAAAACATTGATTTCATTCACTCAGGGGGAAACTGCCCCCACCATGTACTGTTACTAGACACATCTTTGAAAATTAAACCTCAGTTCATAAATCGCACCAAAACAGAACCTATCTGACATAATGAAGTAGGCTAAAATATCAGACAAATCCACCTGGAAAGGGCTAAAAGTCAATTTCTGATGGTTTGGGTTGTTTGTTTTTTTTAGATTTTTCTTTGCACTAAGCAAAACCTTGAAGATATTTCACTCCAGGTTTTCAAAAGCTTGCTAGTCCAGAGTCAATTACTGCAGGACTTAACGGTAACCTTTATGTGGAAAAACTTCTGGCTTCTCTTTGCATGCATGGATGTTTAAGCTAGCTGGAGCTCTCTCAACATTTCTGTGTGACAAGAAACCCACTGCAAGCACTGCACCACCATCTAAAGGGCTGGAGTTAGAAATTTACTATATAACTCTTGTTAAATACAGTGCGATTGTAAAATTGTACCTCTGCAATTTGAAAATTGTATTATGTTAAATTGCGATTATATCCCAAATTTAATTAATTGCTCATCCCCATTGTGTGACACCAGAGAGAGAACTACAGTACTGGACTACTGAGAACTACTGGAGAATGTTGGTGAACCTTCCCAGGCCAGTCTACTAAAATTACTCCAAATCATCCAGAAAAACAAAAACATTAATTTCTTACGGGCAGAAAGAAACACAAAGTGACTTTGCTAAAATGACATGCAGACTAGTTCATGAACCATTGAGAGAAGAACCTTCTGGGTCATAACGGCTCTGTGTCTACAGTGTTATCTGTAAAAGATTATATGGATTCAGGAGAACCTTCAGGTTGGCTTAAGACAGAAGAAAAAAAATAAAAATCAGAGGTAAAATCAACTGCCAGTGAATGATAATCAAGGCGTCTCTCTTTGCATGCAGGGCTCTGATTGGTTAGAAGCATGTAAGTCATCCAGCAGAGGGAGACATCCAGGCTAGAAGTAGTAAGACCTACAACTGGACAGAGAAACTGGAGATTAAACTGAAATTAAATCTAACAATATGTTTCACAGAAGTCAGAAATATCACCCTAGATAAAACTGAACATTGTGGGTAAAAAAAAACAAAAACAAAAAAAAAACTCAGTTTTTTTTTTTGTTTGTTTATATGGCACTAGTGGCTTGTGTTATTGACAGTAGGCTGAAAGGAAAGGAGGTATAAGAGAGGGGGAGAGAAATGCAGCAAAGGACCACAGGTCGGATTCCAACCCCGGGTCGGCCGTGTCAAGGACTAAGGCCTTCTTCCATGGGTACGTTAAAAAACCTTACTTTCAGTGACCCATTTAAACTTTGAGTGGTTCTGATATAACCCATTACTGAGATTGTGAAAAGTTTCTCTCCATCCGTAGAGAAATCTGCCCGTTCCCGGTCCAGCTGCTCGTATTGATTTACTTGTTATGAACATTCCTCCAACACAGAGGGAAGAGCATAAAAATCATAAAAATCTTTAATCTGCTCAACTGCTTGTATTCCGATATCTTTAAACCCTAAAACTTAAATGAGGTTCTGTGTGAGCAGAGATCAAACACCATGTTTTCTGAAGATAAAACGCTGATTAATAAGGACATCAATTAAGATCGTAAAGATTCAGCTTTGGGTCAAATCAGAAAATCGTTAAATCCATTGTAATACAAAGAGAGAAAAAATGAACTAAATTTAACTTGTGTATTCCCAAATTCACTCCCCATTATTTCTGCTGCCATAAGAAACACTCAAACTCCCAGATCCTCCATCTTCTCCCTCAGTGCTGGCTTACAGGCTGGGTGTGTTTTCAGCAGACCCCTCGGCTGTTGCCATGTGAATAAAACATTGGCTATCTTTATCCAGCTAACGAGCTTTAACACCAACACACAGCATTAAACCTTAAACATACTGACGGGGGGTAATGTGGGACATGATGCTGAAGTGCTTAAGATGGGAGCTTGATGGCAGCCTGAGGGGAAGATGAAAGACGGTTATTTCTCTTCGGGATCAGTCTCACCCAGCTCCTCTCAGATGCCAGTCTGAGCACAGCTGCTTTATTCCACTTTCATATTTTATATATAACCAAAAAGCTCCTCCTCAGACTCACTAGACTTTAGAATGTATGATAAAAGCTCAGAGGTAGGAATTGTTTGAACAAGTCTGGCACAGTGGTGGTAGGCTGATGCTGTGGGCTCATTTTGCAGCCACAGGACCTGGACACTTTGCTAGCACTGACTTGACCATTGATTTCTCAGTTTCACTAACATTTCCAGAGTCCAATATGAGGCCATTTCAGCACATCTGGACTTTCCAAACTGGGTTAATAGAACCAAAAATACTACCAAGCCTAAGTCAAGACCATATCCCGACTGAAACTCTGTGTTGTGGCTTCAGAAAGCTGAGCAGAGACATCAGCATCCTGACGCAGAGTGAAGACAGAAATTATTCAGTCCATTTGGTTGGATTTGATTCTGATTGATTGGATTACACTCTGTTGGCGGGTGAATCGCTGAACGCTGCTGATCCGTTTGAGCACAACATTTGTCCTACAATCAGTGTCCAACTTCTATAAATACTCTTCTGTACCTTTTAAGCACCAAACATGGCTCTCTGGGCTCCCTGTGGCTGTAGAACCGATGACAGCAGCTCTCTGGCCCGCAGCACCACCTCCCCTTTGGATTAGAACCAAACATGCAGGACGATCCCATTAAAAGCTGAGACTCCAGAGGGACACACCAAGCCAGCACCAGAAGTTGTGACTCCATGGCAGTGATCAGGACCAAAGATTGTTGCTTCCATCATCAGAGAAATAGAGCTCTGCAATGCAACCATGAAGGCATCAGGGACCAGTAACAGAACCGTGAATGGTTTCCAGTCAGTGGATTCAACATGTTCAGCTAAATCATGAATGAATCGGTGGAACAATAAAATGGTGAACACATGAATCCACAAAGCTTTTCCCGGTGTACATTTAATTACATAGCAACATGGCCACCGCTGCTGTTGTGCCAGTAACCTCATCGCAGCGCTCAGCTCGGCTGACTCATATGTTCTGCTGGGTTTTTATCTCTGGGCTGCCTCCTCCCTCCTCCTGCTCCCTTTATACCAGTTTTCCACTCCTGTCCTGCCAGCTACCGGCTCCCGCGCCTCTCTGGAAAAACATGGCAGTTTAAAATGCAGAGCAGCGGAGAGACTGAAGAGGAGACCTGATAATTAAAGAGGACAGCTCAGAGAGTCGAACCGAAGGCTCTGAAAGGAGGAAAGAATAGAGGGAATATGGATTTTTTCGTCCCTCAAAACTGAGAATGTTTAATGTTTCTAATAAATCAAACTATTAGTGTTGAAGGGAGAAAACACTGGAGATGAAATATGGAAAAGGAACAGCAGAAGACAAATGAACTGACCAGATGCTGAAAGCAAACTAAGCACCTGAGGAACCAGGTGGAGAACCGCTGGTCTAGAAGGTATGAGCCGCTTTTTGGTGTCAAGGCGTAACATGGATTAAAAATGTTCTTAGTCTTACTTTTAAACACAAACTATTCCTGAACAGTTCAGTTAAATGACAGGTCCAGTTGGGGCTGCCCCCTCCCCACCCGTTTCTAACAGTGGTCATTCAGCTGAAGCACTCAAACAGGTTTTTCCTTTTTTTTACAGTATTAATAGTCCAGAGGGATCATGAAGGTAATGAAATAAGGTATAAAGCTGCAAGGTTTAAAATAAACCAAATGTCCAGAGAAGTTTTTATCCAAGCCTTATTAAGGATCTTAGAAGCAGAATATTTGTTTTGTTTTTAAAATTTTAGTTTGGGTTTTATCTGAGTTTTGGCAAACAGTGGTGTAAGAAATTCAGGCCATTGCCAAATCTATAAAACATCCATATAATAAAAAAACACCAATATGAAAGTAGATATCCCCCTAAATTAAATGAACTAACTGTCTTCGTTTTTGTCCGTGGTGTGTCTCATTACAGTGATTTTTACTATCAAAATGTGACTTTTTTGTTTTTACTGTTTGAAAGAGTTATTCTACCGGTATGTTTAAGCATAACACTTCACCACTAGGGGCGCTAGACCTGTAACTTCCAGGTTTAGGTGTTTTAGCAGACCACTCCTTAGAGAACTCCTGGAGTTACAAGTAAAGACCACATATCTCCCTCTAGATTAAATCCTACATCAGGGCGTTTTTGAAGAGTGCAGCCGGGATGGTGCATCGATGCGCATCAAGTGATGAATATTGACCTGAAAAATCAATTTCTATATCTCAAATTTAGCTAATACTCTAGTAAAAAGTTGACAGTGTTGCTTTTAATTATGGCCAGATTGTGGAAAGATTAGGTCATGAAACCAGTTTATTCAAGGTTGTACCACAGTCAGCTTTTCATGCAGCCCATAATAAACTATCCTAAACAGCTTCAGCATTAAGATATGAGCAGAGTTTTTGGCAGCTCCTTCACTCTAAGCAGAAACAAATTTGTTCAGCAGCAGAATCCTTTTACTATGTCTGAAAACAGTTTCAGATGAACCGCCGGCTTTAATCACATACAAATGAACAATCAGGTTCTGAGAACGAAGCTCTACAGTGACCGACTCAAAGTGGAGCTCTCCATTTCTGTGGTTCTATGCAAACACAATCAGAACGTCAAAGAATGAGCGCATAAAACTAAAAGGAGGCAAAGAATTAATGAGAGTGACTGCCAGTGAGCCCATCAGCCAATCAGCTAATTAAACTGGTAATGAGTCTGAAGAGCTCTCATCTCATCTGCTGGCCTGGAACGTTGCACTTCCAGCAGAGGACCATCCCACCAGCCCCCTGCAGCAGCACACAGACTGCATTTTCACAGACTTTATATCATTTCCCCCCCAAAAAAACGCAGCGGCTTGGAAAATATCGAAGGTAAGACTGTTCTTCATAGGCTCGTTGTACCGTAGGTGTTCCGTAAGAGAAACCTGAGCTCAGTCTGCAGGTAATTAATGGGAAAGCTCCATGCTTGGTAAACGGATAAACGCGGGGTGCATTCGCTGACACGGTCCAACCTGCTCAGCAGAGGGCGGACCTGCAGGCGGGCTGTCACGCAGCTCGGAGACTCTCAGACTGAGGCAGATTTTCATAAGAAAGGACAGCTAGTGTGAGAGCAACGGCGAGCTGAGAAATTGATTTGGCCTTTTGCTCTGAAACCTTCAGCACCGCCGACCTTCAAAAATAACAGAGGGAGGGGGGAGGGGGGAATTCACATGTGGTGGGAAGGAGATTCACAGGAAGGGCTGCAGATTTGTTATACAGGATGAGGAGGTGCAGCAGCAGCAGCAGCAGGAGGAAGGAAAAATATATAAATCTAGAACAAACTGCTCCCGGTTCTCTGCCACAAGATAGAGTCTAACCTGTAACCTTTCACTTAAAGAAAGGAGGGTTTCTTCCAAACACGGAGACCTCCCTGGGCCCCTGGAACGAATGATGAGTGGCAGGATAACAAAGCAAAAAGAAGAAAACTTTCAAACCTCCCTGCAGCTTCTGTCTGATGTAACGTTTGTGTGCTGCTGGGACAAACAGCTTTCCTCCTGTGTGTGTGTGGGTGTGTGTGCAGGGCTTCATTAGAGCCGTTAGAAATACGAGCTGCTGTTCACGCTGCTCATGGTGGTGGAAACATTGATATGATCTGATGTGATGTGACACAGGGAAAGAAAAGAAGGGGATGGGAGACATTGGGGAAGATGAAAGCAGCAATAAATGGTAGGAGGTTATGAAAGGGGAACAGATGAGCAGCAGGACAGAGGAGGTAACCAACACCAGGGGTTGAAACAATTAGATTGGGGTGGATGAAATGTGCTTCAGCTGCAGGAGACGGAGGACCTAATGTCTCCTCCTCAGAGCATCCATTAGAAAAATCGGCTATTGCAGAAAATGTGCTTCAATTAAATATGAGATTTTCCTCAGAACTATTGCAACTAGGCGTCTCCTGGAGGCAGGTACTGAAGCTGCTGTTATTTCTCAAATACATCAGTCAGACAAATGGTTTCCTTTTAGATGTATTATAAGTTCATGTGGAGTCACCAAGTTTTCTTAATCAAAGAAGCTTCATCTAGGGCTGAAACAATCTGATTAATCGTGATTAACAGTCAACTAATTTAGTAATCGATCAATCAGTAACTGCAGTATAGAGACTGTAAAACATGCTTTTAACTGACAGAGTGACCCACTTAGGGCAGTAATTATATCAAAATTGTAGCGTTGCACCAATTCCAATATCGGGCGGGGCTCCGATCCAGCACTAAAATGATGGCATCTGTATCGGCGAGTACCAGCAAATACCATTTTGAGAGCCAAAACTTTATTTAACTATTGTCACCCATTCCAGGTAGGCAATAAAAGGTTCTACTGGATTCACTTTGTATTAGTCTTTTTCCTGCTTCACAATGGTAGGCACTGCAGCAGCTTGAAAAAACCATGATGGCAATTATTTTACATCAAAGTAGTCTGCAGTTCTTCATATATACACACATCAAATTCAAACAGATGGTATCGGTATGGTATCACCGAATACTGCACAGTTGGGTATCATTATCGGGGCCAAAGAATGGTATCGTTACAACACTACAAAAATTGTAAAAAAAAAAATATATATATATAAAAATTTTGGATTTAGGAATGAGTAAATGTTTTCGTCTGCCAATATGCTCCATTAAGTGGTAAACTTTTACTTTCACCTGGTTTGATTTCATAAAAGATTTCTTCGTAAAAGATAATTTCTTTTGATTATTAATAGATTGACTGATTTGCTAAATAATCATTAGTTGCAGCCCTAGTTTTATCCAAAATAAGATGCAAACTGACTTCTTCTTCCAGATACTACCGGAGAGAACTGGATGATTCCTCCATCAGCAACGAATTAAAGATCAGTTCAAGAGTGGAGCAAAAGATAAACTAACGGATTGAGAACTCTTCTGTTTCCCTTTTTCCTCACTCAGTAATCCATCGTTCTACCTAGGGCTCCAACTAATGACTACTTCTATAGTTCACTAATCCATTATAATTTCTTGATCAGTCGACTAATCCCAAATGGTTTTCCATATCTCCCTCATCAAATTTTGGGATTAAAAATGACATTTCAATCCCTTGAATAAATATTTCAACTCCATTAGTTGACACGCCTGAAAAGGTCCCTCACTTGCCTCGCTAGCACAGTCTTTTATTAAACAACCTTACAAAAAAAAAAAAAAAAGCATGATTTGAATTTTAAAATAAAGGAATATGTTTAACATTTCAAATATTTTTTTAGCTTCCAAAAATCAAATAAACATACCGATTCAAACTAAAATATTAAAAAGAGACCATATCAGTGTGTTGTGATTATGCTCTTGTTCTGTCTTATGTTGAAACGGAGATATTGTGGTTTTTAAACCTTATTTCAATTAGACATAGTTCCAAAACATAATAAAAATGTAACCTATGAGGTTACACTTTTAATCCTCCATGAACAAAGCTGCGAGGTTTCTTTTCCAGAGGACCTCTGGGACGATCTGGCTAAAACGATCCGGCTCCAGTTGAGAATGAACAGCAGCACCCTCTTCTGGATGACAACCACACTACATCACTTAAAAACTGTCCATCTAAGCGGATGTTCTCGGTTAATCGCATAGAACACATTTTAATCAAACAATTATCAGAAAATAAATCTCAAAATGACTGAAATGTTCACACTAGGGTGGAAAACAAATGCTCTATGACACAAGTTTGCGTCAACTTTTATTTTTCGTAACTATCTAATGAAAAGCAGATCTTGCAGCCTCAGTATCTTCGCCCATGATCAAGAGATATTGATTAGATGGAAAGACGATTCTGGATACAAGCAGCGACTATAACCTTCCTCTGTGAAGTTGCTTCCTCAGAAACAAGCCATGAAGCGCATAGAGATGCTGCTCCTCAAAACTCAATGGACTATTGATTTAAACCAGAAGCTGGGCATCTCTACTGGACAGTGTCTTGGTTTACTCCACACAAGGCTGGAGAAGGTCATCGGCCAGAGAAGGATATCAGTGTCTCCCTTCGGCAGCTATTGATGGATGAGCAGATGACAATCTGTCCGTCTGCACAGCATTTCAATCTGAGGTGCCTAAAAGTCATCCAGCAGCAGGTGCAGCAGCCACTGCAAATAGCAGTGAGACCAATCAACAAGAACCAAAGAGCCCTTCAGCAGAGGTCTGAGCATCTAGACTGTTGAGCCCTGTGAGGAAAAACTTCCTGTTTAGTCCCTGATCCAGAGTTTAACATCCAAATTAAAAAAATTCTGATGTTTCACAGGCTCCAAATTTAGAATTACTTTGGAGGCTTGAAGTTACTGCAGAGGCCGCGCCCACCGTTACCTGGACGCCCTCTTAATCACAGATATGAGAGAGAAGAGAGACTTTTTAGGTTAACAGAGACTCCAGGGAGACGTACTGGCAGTGCTGTGGGGAAACTGAGAAGCTCAACTTCTCAGTTTGCAGAGTTTACTTTGTTTTTCATGCTTCTGAAAATCTATCAAGAGTTCATGGCTTCCTGATTGGAGTGTAAACCAAGTTAAACTTCATCCCGTCCAACTCAGGATGTTAAAAACATCAGCAAAACCTGTCACAGTTGTAGGTTAAGGGTTACAAGTGACTACGCAGTATTAAATACTTTCAACCAGAATTTCTTTAAAATTAAGGTTAACCAGTGTATGATACAAGGCAACTGATAAAGTCATTGTTTAATATTGAAATAATGATGCAAATTATTAATTAATGAATTCATCATAAGATCTACAAGTGACACTTTTAAAAAAAAAATAGTTTTTTCCTTGTATCAAGAAAATCTTTCGATGATATTATAGATCAAATGAAAAAACAAATATATATATATATATATATATATATATATGTTTTTGTTTTCTTTTGACTATATGCCAAGTTAAATAAAGCTAACAATTTTTACACATTTATTTTGTAAGCTGTGTTAGATAATGACTGAATTAACAAAAAAAAATAGAGTTTGTTAAAATTATTAATAATTATACAACAAACAGGGATATATTAGTTTATTAAATTAAAAAAGATTAATAAAATATGTGAATTCCATCCATTCTCCATCACTCTTATCCCAAGTGGGGTCGCGAGGGGTGCTGGTGCCCATCTCCAGCTGCCTACGGGCAAAAATATGTGAAATATTTGTGATTTTCATCAACAGACAGGGTATGACGCTTTGACATACTGTCAGTCTATAATGTTGTCTTGCTTCAGTGGTGGTTTTGTTCTGGTTTTAGTGTTGCCCAATAATCTGATGAGACTTTGTGCTGTTACTACAGTAGCACTATTGAACAGGTTATTGTGGCTACTTAAAGAACATTAAAACTTGACTACATGAGGTGCATTAATGAATGAAAGCCTCCTTGATTTACACTACTTGCTCATGTTGTATATTATAATACATTTTTTTGCATAATCCCCTCCACTTTTCCATCATCACATCCTCACCTTTCGAGCACAGCAGAGAAGTTATGCTGCTCCTCACGTAACACCACTAAATGGGTGGTATTTAGATGATAAAGTAAACAATTTGTTCAGTGTTTAAATTTACAAAAAGAACTAGGTAAGAGTAATTTCTGCACATTTTCATCATCTGAAACACTCAATAATTGTGGACCAGAGTGGATTCATGTTTGTACTCTATGGCAATACTTTTCTTGCGAGCAGTATGACAAGTTGCCCTCTGGTGGACGTCAGTAACACTACAACACTCAAAGAAATTCCTTTTATTGTTCATGTGTTTATGTTTATAGCAGATTCTTTTATCCAAAGCAACTTACAAAGTAGGTTGCATTAATGTGAAGGATCATACCTAAAGAACTACACTCATGCCCCCCAGCAGGGAATCGAAGTGGGTTCTACTGTGTGCAAGTCGGGTGACTTTGACATTGGGATGTTAGCAGTTAAGAGATGGAACAATCTTAATCTCACAAACCGTTAATCAACTATTAATCTGAATTCGACTATTTGTTTACATTCCTAATTTTGATGTAGAGTTTGGTTTGAAGTCTTAACCCAGAATCACCTAAAGTGGAAAACATGGAGCCTACTCACCTTTATGATATCTCCCAGGTAAGCATCCTCCATCTTGTTTGGCACCTTGATCTGGAAAACCCGGCCAACCACCGCTGAGGAGTCTGGGAAAGCCGTGGGAGTCGCCGTTTCCTGCCGTGCTGCTGCCATTTCCCCAACGTCCATCACCCGGAGGCTCTCCGCCACTTCCTGGAAGTCACGAAGCAGCGACGAGTGCATGGAGGCTTCCAGCTCACTCCCGCCTCCTCCCAACTCCTCACCCTCTCCACCAGCGTCCAACAACACCATTCCTCCCAGCATGTCAATCTCTACTTCTGCGCTGGCCGGTAGGGGAATCCAACTGATCGCAGTGAAAACCAAACCCAGTAGCCAGACTCTAGTCCTTGACGAAGTCCCGCTGAGGCCCCTGCTAGCTCTCAGCCAGCCCACACTCCGTTTACTGAACATTCTTGGCCTTTTGTTTGCTTGTCAGTGATGCAGAAACCAGCAAAAAGGAGGATGTTCAAGAAGGAGGGAAAGGTCTCGAGGGGGCATGCACCCCCAACAGATTGACCAAATCCTTCTTTTAAAACCTCTCCTCGCCTGGCGCCTTCTTCTGCCCCGCCTCCTCCACCCGCTTTAGTCCTCTAACTTTGCTCGTTTCTTGAGCGTCCCTCACAGCTCAGGGAGTCCCATTGGGCCGGACAACTTCGAGATCTGTTAGGAGACAAATGAATAGAAGAAAACAGGTGAGAAAAGGGAACATTCTACACACCATCAAAAGCCAACTCCTCAGTCTAATTCAAGCCACATAAAGCTCATTGTTGATTTGAAAAAAAAATCCTAATATCAGCGCTGAGGGAGTAATCTGATTAGCTCTGTTCTCAGCTCATCAATGGCTCCGCTTTGGGGCATAAAAGTGAAGGCAAAAGATGAAAGATGGAGAGATGAGGGAGGGGGAGGCGAAGGTGATTTCAGCAACAATGCCTAACCGGTCACAGCTTTCCGGGGGATTCCTAATGAATGCATGCCTTCTCCTTTGTGAGAGAGGTCAAACTGAGTGTGTGGAGGTGTGTGTTGCAGGCCTGAACTCAGACCCCCTCCCTACTGAATATGTATTGGAACAAAAGGCCTCAGGAATGAAGAGAAAGAAAGCAAAGAAAGGAAAGTGGGGGAAAAAAAAGGACGGATGGGAAATGAGGAAAGTCCCGCTGGGAATCCACTTTGTCCCGTCAGGGAAAGCAGAATCTCTGCAGGAGTCTCTGAGTGTCAACAACTCAGTCTCCCAGGTAGCTTCAGACCAATTGAATAAAGCTGCCACCAACTGCTGGACCGACCTTTGCTTTTAAACCCGCTGAAGCTGCAGCAGAACCATTTTCTATTAGTGAAAGATAAGATTTGCACTCACTCTGGTGAATTTTGTTTTTTTACACACTTCTTTAACCTGCCACCTAATTCCATCTTTCCTTCTCTCATTCTGCACGGCTTCTCTTGTTGCCTGACTTCTTCCTGTCATCCCTCCAGAGGCTTCAGATCCGCCCTCAGTCAGATCCATGAAGCCTTCAAGGCAGTTTTATTTTCCTCCTGGCACCCATTCACCCATCAGAAGCACAGGTCTACCATTCACCGCGTGACAAAAGGTTTGATGATGGTGAGGGAGTGTCACTATGAAAGGGGTCATCGAGCTGCAGCAGCAACTCAAAAAAAAAAGCATACCTGAAGAAGGCAAGTATGCTGTTCTAATGTACGTTTCCAACACAGAAGCCATCATTAGGTCACAGATGAACACAGTTTACAATAGGAACTTGTAAAACATCCTATTTTTCAGCACAGACTCTTCATAGATTAATGCAGCCTTCAAGTGTTCACAGCTGTGGATTTGTGGTTCTGCATCCGAACAAATGCCACCGCATCAGCCACAAAAATGACTAATTTAAAACCATTACTCTTAAATTCACCCATACCTGTCAGTTGATCTGGGGCTAGATTATCCCGACTTTTTTTTTTTTTTTTTATGCTGTAACGGACTGCATAAAGAAAAAAAAATTGGAAACAGAAACAACAGAAAATCTACTTTACTGCAGAAGATTCGAATCTGTTCCATTTAAAAAAATTAATAAATAGTAATGTGATAACTTGGGGTGTCTGCCACTGAACCCAGGATGGACGGGGCCGATGGGATGGGGGCGTTACCGGGCGTTGGTTAAGGAACACTATGTGAAAACTGCTCAGTGGTTCTAAAGATAGAACTCTTCAGATGCATTTCCTATTTGGTGAGAATAACGGGGCAGCTGCTGCATGGCGCCAGATCAAAGACAAACCCAGACTGTCTTTATGCATACCAACACTCCCAACCATCAAATAAAACAAAAATAACCATTGCACTCAATGTGGCATTAATCATTTTAGTAATTATGAACACTTTAACAGCTAAAGTCATCATAAGTCTTAAGCAAGGACTTATGGAGAGTTCAGGGAGATCAATTTCCTCCCATAAAGTCGCAGCTCTTTGGGATGTGCTTCACTCCTAAGTGGAGGTTTGAGGCTCCAACTGTAAAGGATCTGGTAGTTTGTGGTGTGCAGTAATCCAGATGAGCCCATGAGCAAAAATTACAGCAAAGAATAACAGTGGTTAGGGAGCCTCCTTAGGCTTTAATGACTCATATGTCAGAAACAAGCGGGCTAAGTATATACACATATATTAATCAGAGCACAATATTGTTATTCACAGTAGACCCCTCTTTAAAAACCTTTCTAATAAAGCTGCATTCTGTGTTTCAATTATCTGTGGGCTGTAATCAAAATTAGAAGAATGTTTCCTTTCCATTGCTTCCTTCTTTAGGGGTCACCACTGCAAGTCATGAGGACTTTGCAAAGGTTTACTGATGGATACTCATCCTTTTCAGCCTTTTAATCAAAGATTAAAGATAAACAGGCATGGAATAGAGGGGGAGTGGTGGCCTAGTGGTTAGGGCATAGGGCTTGGAATCCTAGGGTTGAGAGTTTGAAACCCACTCCCACAGACTGCCGCTGTGGCTCCCTTAGCAAAAGGCCCTTAACCCCACACTGCTCCCTAGGCGCCGCAAATGGCAGCCCACAGCTTCCCAAGGGGATGGGTTAAATGCAGAGAATGAATTTCATTGCACTTATGACAATAAAAACACAGAAAAAAAGAAAAGATATATGTCTATTCATATCTACCATCAAAGTGACTTAAAATAGGCTATATTAAGGAAAAAAATGTTATTGAGTTTTGCTTTAAATGGACACAAAAGTGTTTTGATTTTGCTATTCAATTTAATGCACTCATACATTTTTAATCCTTGTAGACAATGCTAAAATAAATACTGAGGCAAGTTCTAACCCTGCATAAAGTTCTGAACTTGATCAAAATGGATCGACAAGTCAAAGAGAGACATCTCCGACATTAAAGGTCAAATGAAAAGTCCTGTGAGTCAGTCTGGAGATGTTTAAGGAATACTTTAGTGGTATCATCAAAAACACTCCATTCCCAGCTGAGCCCTGTCTGCTTTCAGTCTCACTCAGATACAGTACATTAACAGGATCCAGTAGGTGTGAAAGTTCCTGTCTGGACCTGTAACAAAAATCTGCTGCTGGAATTTCCCTCAGCGTCCAATGAAAAGCGGAGAAACACCACTCAGGGGCCAATTATAGTGACAGCATTCCCGCATGGAGGCCAATCAGACAGACAGACGTCCTGCCAACATCAGAGCTGTAGATTTCTGCCGGGTCAGTCTTCACCCTGATGACCACCAACAGTGTCTCAAAGTCGCAGCTGACGCCTCTATTATTGGCAGAGCCGCTTCTCAAACAGAGGGAGGGTTTCTAAACACGGTAACCTTCCCGGGATATGCAGTCTTCTCCTCTTTACACATTCCACACACAGAGCAGAGAGCGGGTTGGATGATGCATTCCCAGTGTAGTCTCCAGAGTAAACCAGGATTATGCTGTGTTTACCTTTACAACAAGATTTGGATGTTTAGCACAGAGATTAGACACATCTGAGGTATTTAGACGGCTCTCTCACGCAGACAGCTTTACTGTAAACAGATTACTCCTTCCGTTGGAGGAGAGACGTCCTTATTGTTCTTTTATAGCATCTGAGGGAGTCTGTCCCAGAGAAGGAGTCGAGGTCTTTTTGGTTTTTCCGACCTTATTATCGGCTGCTTATGGATACGTTTCAAAGCGGTGACCTCTGCAGGTGCACAATCTGTGCTACCTCCAAAAATCTTTCAAATGAATTCGGATTAATCTGCCTTTCCCCTCTTAATTACTCCTGTAATTAGCTGTGCTGCGGTCTGAACGAGACGCAAAGCTGCAGAATCGTCCAGAGCAAGAAGAGCAATCAATCACAGTACAAACTCACCGTCCAGTCGGCGGCTGAAACTCGGTTAGCTGCTACTAAGGCGAGCGGAGGGGCCATATGTGTGAACATAAGGTGGCAGGGAGAACGAGCGTCATGCCAAGAGCAAAACTCTTCCAATGAATTATAAAGCATGTTCAGAGAGGAGGAGGAAAACCAACTGGGAGCTTTTTTTTTGTACAAGCCAACTGTTTGTTTCCTAAACCTAAAGCAAGGATTATTGGATAAACTTAACTCTGTGTATGCGGTCGGTTTAAACCAGGTCTCAGACAAATGACAACACAAATGAGTCATAGCCGTTTCTATGTTGCATTCCCGAGGCGTTTTCAACAGTACACCGAAGTAGGTCAAACATGGAGCCACAAGGGATTTACTGAACTTTAGGAACAAAACATGAGAGTACAAGCAAAGTAGAGAGTTACAGAACATGTGCATGATTGCAACTCAGAGGCCAAATCAAAACTGAAATATTAAGTCTGGTACAGAACAGACATTATCCACACCAAGTGCATATTATAGATAATGGAGAGCACATGTCAATATAGACTGAATTGTCTATATTCATATAAAGATAACAAGAATAAACCAGGTACACAGGGAAAGCTACTCAAATATCAGGATTGATTGCTAAGTTTTGGGTCTTTGGTTTTTCAAAATCAAAGTCATGGAAATGAGATCTTTTTTGGGGTGAGGATCAAAAAGAAAAGCAGCATTCTGTAGTATTTATCGTAACAAAAGAAACAAAGAAAAATAAAATAAAATCTTTGTAGTATAGTGAAATATTTATGAGAAATTTTACATGTATTGCTCTAAAACTGACCCATTAATTTGCCACTTCAGCTCTTCAGATTCATTCAGCAGGTTGATATTACCCCAAAAAATGGGAATGTCTAAAAGAGTCAAGTGAGTCAAAAAGAGAAACGGACCATACACTGCTACCAGGCTCTGTGATTGGTTCATGATATAGGCGTGTATCACAGCTCTTGACTGAGGAAGAGGAGGGTACACCTACCAGAATGGCCGTCATACTGTCCTAAAAGGACACTAACCTAGAACATGAAAAGTTAAAATGCTAGAAATGGGATGGAAACCGGATTGGTTGAGCTGTTAAGATTCCAAAAAAAGGAAATAAAAAACAATCCACTGGACTTTGTTTGCAAGTTTGAAGATGTTACACTTCTCATCCGATAAGCTTTTTCAATTCAAAATCTCAGGAATAGCATCAAGTTCAAGGTTTTTATTTTGAATCGAAAAAGCTTCTTGGATGAGAGGAAAAACATCTTCAAACTTGGAAACAAAGTCCAGTGGATTGTTCTTAATTATCTTTTTCTTGGAATAACTGACCTGGATGACTGAGAATCTTCACCAGCAGACTGTAAGATGTGTCATCAAGGACAATCGACCTGAAACTTTTCATAGTTTGATGGAATTAGAGTTTTAAGAAGAAAAGGGAACATAGAGTGGAAGAACTTAACTGCCTCAAGTTAGGCATGTTAAACTAAGAAAGAAAGAAAGAAAAAAAAAAAAACTCTCTTCCAGAAGGTTCCATCTTTCCCAGTATCCAGAAGCAATTACTCTTCAAGTTGACTAAAATAGAACCAAAACATAAGGTTTACATATCTGGTTCTCAGATGGGACCCAAGCTGGGCTTTGGGGGTTCATAACCTGAACCATAAACAAACATATTGAGAAATTCTTTTAATAATAGCTGCAGGTCCAGCTGACAAGAACATCTGTAGGAGGAAGTTTCCGGCCGCTCCTTGGTCACAGCAGCTTGGATCAAAAAGCTGCTGGAAGTTGGGTGTGATGGGCAGTGGGAGGCAGATGTAAACCTCTCCCAGTGAACGTCGCCTCTAAAACGGCTCCAAGGTCAGCCAGATCCATCTTTGATCAGATGCTGAACAATAGGACGTGCAGATGTTCATTCATACCAGAAGACTGGAGGCAGAAAGGTGAAATTGGGTCCTTTAAAAGGAAATAACATGTAGGGTTTCTCATTCCTGAAGCCGCTATGAACAACATGCTGTACAGTAGGTGGAGTATGTTTTCCAGACCTCCCAACTTCCCAAAAAAAACAAAGCAGAAAAGATTAGTACTGCGGAGTTACACAAGCAGACAACCTGCAGCGCCAATTATTTTCTCCATAAACAAGATCTTTATCTGTGGAATAATCCTTCTGTGGAAAACAAGATCCGCCGTCACCCAGACCCGAAAACCAGCCTGGGCTGTGTTGTTACAACTGGGACAGCAGAGACCAAGTCGAGCCCAAATCTCAAGATAAAAGAGACATTCCAACATCCCGGTGTCTGAAAACAGTGAGCATCTCCTAAATGAGGATTTAATCTGAGGCGAGGCCCAGGACAAATAAACAGCAATAAGAATGAAAGCAGCAGGGTGGAATCATGGGAATTGTGGTTCTTGTGCAAACGAAGCCAAACAGGCGTCCAGTTTGATCACACGTTATTGAAGCTCATCTGTAAGGGTGTGCGTATGTTGGAGATGGGGGGGTGGGAGAGGTGCCAACTACAGTAATCTTCTCAGCCTGTTCATTATAACGCTGCAATCGCTGCAGAAATGAAACATGAAGGAGCCCTGCAGAGCAGCGGCGCAGAGGGCCGAGACGGTGGAGAACATAATGTTAAAGAACCACTGATTGCATTCCTGAGGTCCTCCCGGTGTTGGTTTTAATCTGCGACACAGCAGAAATCAGCTGACAGCAGAACATTCAATCATCCAGGGAGAACTTTCCCCAGTGGTTCTTCTGATGGTTAACTGGTCCTTTCAAATGTGCATCAGCTCCCTTTAGCAGAGCGGGAAGAAGCGGGAATAAGAGTCAGCTGCAGACATGTCTTCTCACCGGGTGACTTCTGAGAAATCCTTTAATCTCCACTGAATTTCCTGCCTTTATGGTTCTGTTCATTCTGGATGAAACATTCAGTCAAGCAGCTTAAAAATCTTGATGCAAACTGATGCTGAGTTCAGCTGACGCCACTAATCCTTAGAGACTGCTCGGTTTAGCAGTTATTTTTGGTTTTTATGCTCCTTAAACCTGAAAACGAATCCCTGAAGATTCGGGAGACTTGGAGCGAAAGAGCAAAAATGAATCCTTCAGTTAGAATCAGACTTGAACCATTTAATTATTTATGTGTGGATTTTCGATAAAGGTTTTTTTATTTTTTTATGCGAACCTGAAATTTTGCTGCAGCACTTTTTCCATCAGTAATTCACAGATTTCTTGTAAAGCATTATGAATTTAAGGTTTACATTGTTTGAAATGTCCTATACAAATAAATCTACCTTGCCTTCCTATGAGATTTATCTGCACACATTTGTTTTTTTCCGAGATAAATTAGAATGTGATCAGGAATGTCAGCAGCTGATAGAGTTTCTGAGCAGTAATATGACTGAGTGGGCAACAGCAGGAAGTCCAAAAGAATGACTAGATTTAGTTTTATGCGTCATTCTAGACACCCTCTGGTATCAAAGGGAAAACACTGTTGAAAAACCACTTAAGTTTTCAGTCAATTAATTGGAGGTTTAATTCTATTTCAACTATATTTGGGGGGGGGGACCTTATTGGGTTTCTTTACTTTATGATAATGCTACCCCCTCCCCTACATGTTGCTCCAAGCTATTAAGAATAAAGTAAAAAAAATAATAATAAAACGAAGCAAGAAAATAAAGGTTGCATAAAATGTCATATCTTTTGCTTTCGTAATAACCCTGGAAAATGAATGTCTAGAAGAGTAGCCTGCCCTGCAGTATAAGTTAGCTTAGCATTTCAGGAGCATGCATGCATGCTAGCTGTTTCGGTCCCACTAGTTGTAACTACATAATAACATAGTAACTACAAAAATGCAGAAAGATATAGATTGCACCATATAAGCAGTTAAAACACTTTTTAACAGCATTAACTAGATTTAAAACTGATAAAGAGCTTTGAACATAAATCTGGAAATCTTCCATCTCACAATCTGATCCATCATTCTCAGAATCCTGTCTTCATCTACGGCATCAGTGTTTCTCTATAAACAAAAAGATTATCTTCCCACTCTAGATTGTCCTCGTTTTTGTAGCCGTTACATCATGTTAATATGTATATAAGTACCAAGCCAGTTTAAAAACATTCAGTAAAAAGTATCTATAAGTTCAAATGTAGTGAGAAAAAAATCCTCAAAATTACTGGAGTTAACATGGTGATGGAGATCATTTGAAATATTTGCTGGATAAAGTTGACGCCTCTACAGAGGACCTTAGCCGGTTGACTCAATAACTAATTTAGACCAGGAACTAATTATTTTGTAAACCGATTAATTTGTGGTTAATTTTTTCAATTGATTGATTAATAATTGGATAGCAAAAGGTTCCTTGAAGAAGATTTTTTTTACAAAATTAAACCAGGTGAAACTAAAACTTTTCCAATTGAGGAGTTCTGGATAGGGCATATTGACAGAAGGAAAAGCTTTTTTTAAATCTTAAAATACAAAATATTTACGATTTTTTTTCTAACAATCGATTAATCACGATTGTTTCAACCCTAAACTCATGTTTTAACCTTGTTCCAAGACCAAAAAAATCTAAATTTGAAACCAGAACCAACTTTTAACGTTTGGGTTAAATTAACAGCCAACTGACTTCAGGACATCTAACAGATAATCACAGCATTAGGATCAGACAAAATAGAAAATATAGAAATGTGCTTAAAACAGATATGAATTCTTTAATATTCTGAGGATTGAGTTTACATATGAAGTCTAGAAATTGAGCAATTTTTATTTTGCAATAAGTGGGCAAATGTTTTGCATCTTAGCTCCAAGTCATCCAAACATCTTAGGAGCTTCCTTATTAATTGGTTTCTCCAAATGAAATTCTCTCAAGCTTTCCTGCACACATCCCTGGTGAATGATGATAATGAGACGGTGGAACCAATGAGATCACAGAAAATCCATGTCCAAACCTTGTTTTCCCTTTTTTTTTTTCAGTGAATTGGTAATGAGAACGTGTTGAACAATAGAAGTCATAAAAAAACTCCAAAGCCTGAAAAAAAACCAAAAAAATGTTACATAATTCTGCTTTTAAGGCTGAATGAGGAATTTTGGTTTCCAGATTTAAGTTTGTTTTTTTTATTTACAGAAGCTGATGTGTTTGAGAAACTAACGAAGCCTGAGTGAAGCCCGTGAAAGTGAATAAAAATAAAGAAAAGAGGCATTTAAATGTGTTTTAATGGGATTAGAGCATTCGTCACATTTAACTGAATAGAAATATGAATATTTATAAACTTCCCAGAACATTAATAATTCAAATGTTTGCCTCCAAGACTAACAAGAAAGTCAGTCACAGTAATAACCCAGACTACTGTATATACAGCTATAAGCCCAGCTGTAATTATCCTACTGGATTTATTCAAACTTTTTACATAAATATAATTGATACTGCTGCTCATCACCTCTGAGAAGGAATCAAACCCGAGCAGCCGAGGTTTTACATCAAAGCTGCTTAACAGATCTTCATGATTATTGAGGTTCCATAAATAAAAGGTGGCGTCAGAGGAGCTTTTATAGTTCTCAGCTTTATTGTCCTCGGTGACTTCTAATGCAACTGTTTTGGCACCAAGTGTGTGGTCAAACTGGACCACCAGCCCAGGCATGACGGACGCCGACAGCTGGCAGCAGGAGGTCACGTGTGTTTGGATACATGTGAGCAACGGCTGCTTCCAGCTGCTGCAGACTGAAAGTGGCAGCTGGAAACAGCGCACACACACACACACACACACACACACACACACACTTGTTTCTTTGCCTATCCCTAGCACTTACCTGAACTGAATACACACCATATTTCTAAACCTAACCATGGCTCAAAGAAAAGAACTTTACCATATGGGGACCAGGATTTTTTTTTCCCAAAAAGGACATAGGTTTCCAATGCATGACTGTGTTAAGATTAAAGTCTGCAAAATATCACAAAAACAAGTCCACACATACATACTTGTTTTGCCATCGTAGTGAGGACCATGTTTTGACTCCCATTGATTTTCAGTCATTTTCAACCCTTTCTATGCCCTAACCTGAAAACTAGCCCTAAACCTAACCATTATCAATCCATACCTCACCCTAACCAATTGACACCTTAGCCTTAAACCTAAACATTAGCAAAATAGCATGTGAAGACCAGCAAAATGTCCCCACTTTGCAACAACTGGTCCTCAATTTGATTGTGAGATTGGAAAAAATGGCCCTCACCCTGAGGGTAAGACAGGTACACACACACCACACAGACTGTCTCCCAGTTTAACTTGTCACTGGTCAGGGCTGCTTCTGGGTTTCAGTGAAACTGAAGTGAAATGAAACCAACTATGTCAGGGGATTATTTTCATTCCAGAGGAATTTGTCCTTTGAATTAATCCTCTGAAACTAAAGATGAGCAGAAACAGAGTTTTGGGAGTAAAGGTCCCGCTCAGGGATCCAGAGAGACAGTCGTAGCCACCCAGCTCTCCAACCACTGGGTACCAAGTACCCCACCCCCGAGATGCTAAATCGTGTCCTCCCCCAATAAAAGACAGTCCTTCTGGAAGTGGATTGGAAGAACTGGTTTCTAAAAACTCCAAACTGTTGTATTTTTGGGTCTAATGAGTTGGAGTGACGTCATTCAACGCTACGTTTCAACTCCACTTCTGACGGCAGCGATGAACCGAGTGATTTTTATGGGACAGAAATAACCTCAGAGGTCAAACACGTTACGTTTAAGTGTTAGATTTTGTAACGGCGTCAGAGAGGGTTTCTGTTCACTCGGCTCAGGATTTATTTTTATGCAGTGAGTCATTTAGAGAGAGGAGGTGTAAGGGTGGGTGTTTACAACCGGGCGTCCCGTTTTAGATTCAGAGCTTTGACTCAGTGGCACAGATTCATCTGCAGAAGACCAACCGTTCACCTGAAACAGTCGTGTGTAACAGTGAGATGTAGAAGGACATCCTCTCCCCCTTACACGGGATTTTCTTTCTTTGCGCACAAACTGTGACAGGGTGGCAGAATCCTCTGCTGACATCTCACTGTGACACAGCAGAAAACCTAGAAAAATGGTCTGATTTATGAGGCTCCATGTTTTCAGAGAGTGAACCTCCTTCCAAATTCCAAACATACAGCCTGGATCAGCTCAGAGTCCCATTCCCATCGGCGCTGCAGGCTTCATTTAGCTGCACACCGCAAACACACCTCCACTGAGACAAACAGGTCCGATCTGGGTCAGCTGTGTGGAGCTGTGATAACACAGCTAACGGAGACCCGAAGCTGCATCCAGACCTGCTGCACAGACGCTGTGAACGGGAGGAAAGGTTGTGTGTCCATTACCTGTACACACCCCTAAATGTGGGTGTTTGTGTAAGTGTGATGCCTCTGCTGTGATAGGCATCTCGTCCCATCCTCCCTGCTGATGCAGGTCATCAATTCTCATCTCAGAGTCTGTCCTACCTGGCTCACTGTGCACAGCTATAAATATCAGAGCAGGGAGGGGAAAAAATAAAACAGCCAACCTGCTTCAGCAGGGATCTGCTGATTTTAAGTATTCACCTGTGTTTTGGTCCAAAGAGGGACAGTTATTGGTCATCTACCTTCATACAGCTGTTTTATATCAGGTTTGGTTTCATTTCAAAGCATCTCTGATGGATATATTATGTTGGAAGGGATGCACCATCACAGAACAGGCTGCTTAAACCTGTCCTCAACAGAAACATTAGGCTTTTAATGCAGTCCATGATCTGCAACAAACAAACAGCCTTTTAATTAAAAACTGAGCTATTGGGCAGTTTATGGGACATTTTATTAACCGCTTCAGTCTGTTCAGCTTCCATATATGAACTAAAGGAAATATTCCTGTCATTTCTTCAGCAGGCAGTGAAAGTCGAACATCAAATGATCAGTACCGAGCTAAGCAGTAATTCTCTCTCAGCCAGCCGCCTAAACTTTCACTGAGCTGATGATTCATGGCGGACAGCCGCTCAGTATCCAGCCCTTTTCCTCTACAGTCACCGCAGATGTCCCAGCTCCAAGGCTCCATCCTTTGTCTGCTTGATAATAGTGGCCCAAGGCTGGTAGCCTTTCCACAGTGAGCAAAGTGACCTCCAAACTCCGCAGGTGAATTTTTAAAGCCACTGCAGACAGGCTTTGACCATCTGCTGGGTTTATCGGAGCTAAACGGACCGTCTAATATCAATTTGAAGATCAGAGGTTTCCTTCCTCTGAGATGCACATTTGCAGGATATGACATCGAACATCTCTGGATTGTTTCAAACCAAAAAAAGGTTCAAAACAGAAACATTAAAGAGATGAAAAATAGCTGTTAAATAGAACTGATGAGTGCATAGTTTAGTTACATCAGTCGGTCCTGCAGCTCTTTAATCTACGCTGGTAATATTGATGACTCAGCTATGACTTCCAAAAAGGGATGGACATCGCTTTCTGATGGTGAACTTTATGGTTTCTTTAGTCAAAAACAAACTCAATGGAGGCCATTTTTAGTCTTGATGTTCGTGAAATGGATAAAATATTTGTTCTAAATGGCTGCTACCGTATGTCAAAGTTTGTGTTACTGAAAAACACATGCATGCAAAGTTTAAGGTTATTTTTTATAAACTGGTTTTGCATGAAGCATTATGCTACAGGTAGTAGACATTTTTTGCATGAGGCCCAAACTATTTAAACTCCGATATGGGAATAACAAACCCAGCCGTTAAAGCAGCATATCAGAAACACCAGAGGATCATAGTAACCTGCACAGGGTCATTCCAGTTTTTATGCATTCAAAAGCCCTGCAGGACTGAACAGCTGATGACAGGAATGTGAAACCTGCAATTGAGCATTTGACCCAATAGAGAATAATTAGACATTCAGCCCAGGTCAAGGGGATCACAGCATTAGAAAAGATTCAAACAGCTTCCTCTCTCCATCTCATTCTGTTAATGAATGATAATGGGATGTGCTGGTGGCTACAGTTGGAAAGTGAAACATTAAAGCCATTAGAAAACCCCCTAAAACTAGAAATCATCCTAAAAAGGAATATTTGTCTCCACACAGTATGAACATCGGGCCTGGCTTTCACTCTTGGCTGCACAGATGATGTTGCTGGCTTCCTCACCAACAGATTCATTTCCTGAGTGTTAAATTGTAGAAACAAGCGGTTGCAGCTGCAGAGATCGCAATCTCAGAGTGCTCTTTGAAGCTGCTGTGTTGCTAGCAGCGGGGATCTGGGTGTGCGATCTGCTTGCCCTTCAACTTATTGCCTTATCAAATTGTAATGCTTGCTTGTATGTAAACAGCACCCACACCCTCTCCTCTGAGGTCACCCTGAGCCTACCGGGGACGGTCGGCGGCAACACACCACTTCATTCTGCAGTTGTCTCTTCACCCAACTGTCCCACAACATCCACCCATCCATCCCTCATTTTCTCCCCCATTCGCACTCGCTCAATTTCTATTAACCCCGTTTTCTCAGAGAATCTCTGCCGCCTCCCGCCCAATAAATCAACTCGTCCCTTTCCCATATCCAACATAACCCCCCCCGCAGATCCTTGCACTGTGCACGACGTCTCCCAGCTCCAGGCTCTGAATCATCCTGCTAAATGACTGCCCATCATGAAAGACTGACTGACGGATGAAGGGGAAAGGGTGAATAAATGACTTGATGAACGTATGGATTGATGAGCCGGAGGGTGAATAACGGCATGAATACATGACTTGTGACATTCTGATCTGTTGCACATATCTGCAAATAGGATTAGAAGGGAGCTTTCATGGCGAGTGTTTACTTCCGGAACTATGGAAGCTCTCTGAAGTGGCGCTTTAGCATTAAGAAGGAAGTTTCAGGATTTATTTTGGCATGCTCAACGGAGCTCAGATAAATAGTCACAGCTCAGTTTGCTTAACAGGAGAACATTTGGTCCTCAGTGAATCTGAAATGATCATTGCTAATAGAGGAAAAATTAAAATATATCTTAATGCTGGGGGATCAGTGAGATTCTAGAAATCCATCCATTGAGAGCAGAAACCAGAGCAGGCTGCAGCCACTGCTTTATTGCAGGAAAGAAACCATCTGCATTTAGCATGAGGAAACTCGTACTTCAACATCCTGCTAGAGAAAAACTTGAAGCTGTTAAAACAACAAAGCTGAATGCAGCAGGAAAAATGCAAATGAAAAACAAAAGGAGGTGTCAAATTTTAAATCTGGTCAAATGTTAGATTTTTTTTAATTTGTCACAGAAAACCCAAACAATTAAGTGAATCTGGGTTTATATTGGGCGTTAAAACAATCAGATCAATCTCCAACTAATTTACTTATCGATTAATTGTCAACTCGAGTATAGTGTCTCTAAAACATGCCTTTAGCTGACAGAGTGACGCACTTAGGAGTAATTTTATCAAACATATTGCATTTATGATAAAACCTTTTAAGTCTGTCAGTATGTTCTATCCAGAACCCAAGTGGAAAAATTTTAGTTTCACCAGGATTAATTTAGTAAAGAATCTTTAAGGAACCTTTAGCTATCCCGATTATTAATCCAAAAAATTATTGACAGATTATTCCATTTGCATAATAATTGTTAGTTGCAGCCCTAGTCTGTATGAAATACAAATGGATGCACAAGACATCTGCATTAACGGCGTCGGATGATGTCGGTCATCATTTCATTACTCAATTTAGTGTGTTTTTCTGTGTGTTTGGGGGTGTTCAATACAGAAAATTGATCAAAGCAGTGTGGTCGTTTCTCTTTACGATGTCAACTGTAACGGGAAGTACCACTTATCAGCTATAATAATATAAATATCGACCAAGGTTCATGCAGTGCATTCCCCAGAAATGAACAGAACTATTTGGCATAAAACTGAATAAATGTTGGAGACTTCAGCTACAGTGGAAGATGAGGAAACAAACATGAGGCTGATGATTTGTTTAACTTTAGTAGAAAGAGGATCCAGGATCAGGGAATACAGCTTTATATCTGTACCTAAAAAGAAGGAGATCCTACAGATTTAAAATTATAACCACCTAACATCCACACTGTCCAAGTTAGCTGCATTACTGTGCTTTTTATCATTAATAAATGACCTAATGTTCTTACCCAATTCCAGGCTATATTTTTCCCCAAACTGCATTTCTATTTTGACTATTTTCTAGACTAACCACAAGCAGCAAATGAGCCTGCTTGATGCATTTGTGGACAGTTTATAATTTAAAAAAGAAACTCAACAGTTTTTTTTATTGATGTGAATATGTTTATTTACAAAGATAGCTCGCCGAGTTCAACATCGGTCCTTGTTGAACATTAAGTGCAGATTCCAGCTACTAAACAGGGTTTCTTTGTTTTTATGGCCTGGAATCCTCTCTTGTGTGGAGTCCAATCTAGCAGGAAAAGAGCTCAATTCGAGCTTGCATGCGTGGATGGATCTGTGTGCTACCTGCAAATCTCTCTCTCCCCTTCTGTGTAGCAGAAAACTCACTTTAAGTGTATAACCTAAAGAACTGGAGTGGAAAAAATGTCTTTATTCCCTTGCTAAAGACAATTGGTGATAAAAAATGAAGTGCCTCTGCAAAGTGAAATTTGCCGTTTTTAAAACTTGGAATTATTTTGCAAATTTGCGTCATTACTGCTTAAATGCTGTTTAGATGATCCACAGTAAGCTTGGTAAATAACACTATTTTAAAATGTACCCAAAAACATTGGACAAGAATTTGTGTAACTTTAGAAAATAACACAGGAGCTAATTTACAAAAATTAAAGGAGCACCCCAAGGATCTGCATTAACGAGCATAGCTAACTTTTTCATTAAAACTGTTTTTTTTTGAAGAAATACATCTATATAATGGCTACAGTGGTGCAAAACTAAAAAAATATTCATTTTTTTTGGGGAGGGGGGGGGATTTCATAGAAATAATTCCTTGATACATTTTTATGGATTTAAATATTACTATATTTACTTCTGATTACAATGCCAACTCCGACACAAAGGATTCTGCAGCAATAGTAATAGAAGATTAAATTGACGTGACACGGAGCTCAGACATTGCCAGATCTAAGCATCTCTGAGCGTCTTCTACGTGCTACATTTCTCTGACTCAAGACAAATTAAAAAGCAAAACAAGACTAAGAACTGCCACTACCCGGTCCGTCCCCCAAGCACGATCCGTACCATCAACCCATTTGGGCACATGCAACCAGATATACACCCGGGTCACCCTTAATTTTATTGTGTAAAAAAAAGAACTAAACTACATTTTCCCCTCCCAAAAAATACTAAACGTACTAAACTATAATGTGTTAAAGGTTATCAATCTATATCCTGAGAAAATGAATGCCTTAAAATTCTACTTTTTCACTCGTCTGTGCCCGGTCTGCACAGGAAATGGGATCCCACACTACTTCCTGGAGATAACCTTGTCGGATTAAAAGTTTAACTTTTTTCCTTTCATGTTATTATGTTATATAGTGTGTAATCTAAAGATAGAAATAACTAAACTGCAGATAAACATGGTTTAATCATATTTTGCTGGACTGCTCTGATCATGTCCGATGATGACGTCAAACAAGAAGTTTAACAGAGAAAATGTAAAAAGCATCAAATTGTCTCCGAAAAGTCATGAAACATTTTTAAAGATTTGCATTAGCACTCTTAAGTGATTTAAGGATAGAAATAATTACTTTTATTACCATAATTATATCATTTATGATGACTTGGATGAATATCTGCTTGCACATGTGCAAATGAGCGGATGGTAAAGATCGTACTTTCGGTACGTGTCACTACCTGATCCTTACCGAAAGTACGATCTTTACCATCTGCTCATTTGCACAAGAATCGGTAGATCCTCATAGCATCCACAGCTTTTCTTATGAACAGGTAAGTTTTATATTTGCTAACTAAAAAGCATTAGGCCTGGCACCTAGCTGGCAAAAGGTACAGAGTGAGAGCGCCACTTACTGGCCAGGAGGAGTTAAACTTGTAAATATCCCTTTTAATCAGTTTTAATAAACAAGTTGGTTTGGGGGTGAAAATGCATTCATTTGCTTGTAGATATGACTGTATAAGAATAGGGAAACTAATAATTAAAAATGTTGCAACATCAATATGAGATGAGTGATGTAAATATTGAAAGAATGTTTCGTCTTTCTGCTTTGGGTTCACAAACAGATGTTTAGATCTCTGCTAAAACTAAATAAATTTGATTTTTTTTCCATCTGAGCAGCGTGTTTTGAGCAGGAGGTTTCTCCAATGATTAAATATTTAAGATACCATTTAATTTACCATCTCTTTAATTTCTAAGACTAATATGCTGCATTAACCAAGTGTCACCATGAATATTACAGCCTGAATGCATGATGCTCAAACAGTTCCCCATGATATGAATACTAAAGTGATAAATCCAATGATATATTGAGCTGAAGCAGACAAAGACATAAACAATGAATGAAATCCTGCAGGATGATCAGTAATTGGATTTTAATCAGTCCAAGTTTGCTGATGATCACTGCTAATGTTGCAGTAGAGACGTCTGGATCCTCTGCTGAGTACCTACACACTGAAGAAGGCTTCTGGGGTGGATCTGTAGAACAGTATTAGTTTCTCTCCATTTTTACAGTCTTCTTGTGTTTTCCTGCTTTCAGTCGCAGCAAACTGAGATCATCCCTGATCCTGGATCTGTTAGACCGAGTTGCTATTTTAAAAAGCTGCTGACTCGTTCACACCTGCAGCCTTTGTGCAACCTGAGGCTCTCGTCTCGTTTGTGTCAACTCCGCCTGTGTTAGTGTTAGAAACACACACACACACACACACAAACGCAACAGGGTCGGTGTGAAGTGGGTCGGCTGTTGTTTGGCTGTCAGATTTAACATGTCGGCTTCTCTAGACTCTCATTTCCTCATCCTGCTGTGTTTGACCCCCACTGACGCTTCAATGGCTCCCAGTTTGTCCAAGTCAATGCAACACACACACTCATTTCAAAATGGCTGCAAAAAAGGGCAGGTTTCTATGTCGTGCAAGGTACGTATTAATTTGAAGATTAATTTGGCTTTCAAATTTGGGTTAAAGTAAAGAAATCATTAAAGTCTGAAGGTATTTAAATAATATACAACATAAAAAAGATAATAGAATAGAATTCTCAAGTAAGCTGCATGTCATTGTGTCATTTCGGAGGAATTTTACCAACATCATGAGGAAAAGTAAAGAAAAACCATGATGGAGGATGGGGAGAAAATGTGTTCATTTTTCCATCAGCGTCATTAACAAAAAGGTCAGAGTTCAACCATAAAAAGAAGGTTTCATTCCATTTTCCTTCCATAAACTTAAACAGAGTTTTATGACGTTCGCATATTTCCTTGTCCAATAGAAAGCCGCATTCTACAGTTTTACTTGAGATTTCTGTCTAATTCCCAGTTTTCCTGCATCTCTTTAGCATCATCAGTGGATGCTGCAGGTTCTGTGCCACCTCAGGTGGGTTCTCTCTACTTATCTGGGTGTATAACAGAATACATTTTCAGCTGCATGTGAAAGCCCCCCCCCTCGGGTTGAGGTTAATGGAGAATCCGAATTCCTTCACAGCAAACCGGGCAACACTCCTCCACATGTGGCTCCGTTGCCACGACCACCAGAGCAAACAGGCTCCATGAAAAGACTCCTTTAGGAGGGGAAAGTTCGCTCTTTGCTGCGTCTCTGCGTGTTTAATTAGCTAAAGCAGCTGGAAATCATGTTGATCACCAGATCAATCATCCTGCGGCAGGGAGGGCTTTACAAGAAGCTCTCAGCAAAGCTCAAATATTGAGTTTTTTTTTTCTTTTAGGGAGCCCTTCATGTCCAATTGAACAGCTGAAGGTGGTCTTATTCTAAGGTCAGAAACCAACATAAAGTCCTGGTGAGAAATTCCCATCATTTAGGAAAAGCAGGATCTGGCACTGCCCAATCCCTCTCCCCCTCCATAAAAGGATTCTGGCGTAGAGAGGGAATTCCTTCATGGCTGACCAGGTAACCGTTTGGCTTTGAGTCCAAAAAGCTAACCAGCCAAAACAGACTGGCTAATAAATGCAGCCAGTGATAAGCAGTTAATGTCCCAGAACTAATTACTGCCACACCGTCCCATTTTTTCACACTTCCCACCTCAGAGGGACGACACTCCCACACAATCGGAGTTGCTGCGGGTCGAGCCCGGGCAGCCGGGAGCAAATTAAATAAAGGGAAAATAACGGACTCAAGGTCAGACACTGAAAATTCAGATTTTTATGAATCATTAAATGCACCATAAAAGGAGAGTTTTTTTTTCTGACAATTTCTTGACAATTTCTAACAATCCACTATTAATCAATGTTTAAGACATTTGACATCTGATTTTTCCAGGTTCTAACAGACTTCCTGTTGGCATCTTCACAGAACAGCAGCTAGACATCATAATCTATAAGAGAGCTGAGCGTCCGGATGATGATAAAGATGATACGAGTGGAGATTAATATTACACTTACTGAACAATCATCACATCTGAGTTTATTGCAAACAGACCACAGGCAGTCAACAATACTCCAGCACAATGGCTTTTTTCCCCCTCCTATCTGTGGTCCAGTAGTTTGGCCCTAAAATGATCTGGACCTCCTCTCCTGACACATCAGGCCTTTAACAAAATGTGCTGCCTTCATTTCCTATCACCAACAAGGATCCACAGAGTTTTGGCAATATAACAACTCCTGTTCTGGACGATCTAAAGCGTGGAGCTTGGATAGAAGGGGAGGAGGAGTGAGACTAAGGAACAGAATCGACTCCAATTTGTTCCTTTTTGTGAAAACCGGATCAGTTACCTTGTAAGCAAGATGAATTATCGCAGGATTAGTGAATTCACAAACTCCAAAAGATGCATTAACCTCGATATAGAAATGTTCAATAACAATGAAATGCAGTGACGTATATGACGTCGACCAGAAGCAGCAGGGGGAAGCAAAATAGCAAGGCTGCACCGGTTTTAGCTGGTATATCCCTTAATTTCTTTTTTGTAAAATGAGCAAAAGGACGTGATTTATGCCTTTCAAGATGGGAAAGTAATTCGGACATTTCTCCAGATCAGATTTGATAAAAGTTTGATTTATAAGTTAACTCCACTGTTTGATGAAGAATGTGATATGTCGCAACTGCTACTGCTGCTGCTGTTGTCTAAAAGCTCCACATGGAAGGCAGGTACCGAGTGGTGTTTTACCCAATCAGCTCGAAGAACCGTACTGAATGGCCCTCAGACGTACAAAACAAAACTGTCCAGACAAAAACATAGCATGGTTAAGAGAGTGGTTTAAATATCTGACACAGTTAAGGTTACAGTTGTAAATGTAATTTTAACTAGGTCAGATAAGCACAACCAAGCAGCAGAACACCGCAACAGAACAGATTCTGAAACTCTGGTTTTACCAATCAGCTCTGCACAGTGTGCCGCCACATCCTTCCTGGGCTAGTACTGCAGTAAAACTTTCACTCTGCTAAAATGAACCTCCTAAAGATTCTGGCATCAAAAGTTCTGTTTTTGTACTGTAAATTAGTGCATCTTCAGGGGTTTATCTTCATTAATTAAAAGCATGATTTCAAAAGAGTAACGAAAACTAAAAATTCCAATTCCTGCAGGTCCTTGAATGGCCCAACCCTTTGTTTTCAGGAGCTACTGGTTCTGTTCAAGCAGATCCAGGTCAAGTTTCTGTGTCGTTTGTTTTAACTTCACCTGGAATGGTTTTTGCAAACTCATTTCAACCTGTTTTGAAACCATTGTGATGCATGCTCACCTTTTACGTTTACTGAGAGAGAAAACCTCATGCTTCACCAACAATGCAGCTGCAAAGGGGGCCTTAATAGAAGAAAAGGTCTACTGCAGCAACCAACTTTCTGCAAGGTCTCAAAAAGGATATTAAACTTTTCATTCCCCATTAATATTCTGGTACTTTAATGTTTATCTCACCAAGTAAAAAAAAAAAAAAAACAGAATTATTTAAGAAAGTTTTTTCTTTACAGACAAAACATTGGCCCTTACAGGTCCCTCCATCCTCACAATAAACAGCAGTTTAATTATTTAAGCTTAGGGGATACATTTTAAGAGCTGAATTTGAGTATAAACTGACAGTTTAGTCCAATCCAAAGGTCAGGAGCTTAAAAAACCCCAAGCAGATAACTGGTTCCATTACTGGGATTCCACTGAAGATCATAAACTGCTCAAGGACACATTCAGATCCTCCCAAGTCAGACCACAGCAAAATAAAGACTAAATTATCTGTTTAGGCTTCAAAATATTAAGAAATATTGGAGGAAGTGGGATTAAAATGACATATGATGAAGGAAAATGATCTTAAGAAGATTTCTGGACTCCTTTCTGTCCTCGTTTCGCCCCGGTCACAGCAGCCGTCCTCGCTCCTGTCAAATGTCTCCATGGCAAAGCCAACGTGAGAGGAATCGGGAGGAGGGGGGGGCGCACACACCGAGTGCCCCCCTCCCGATGCGCACCGGCGCGCGCACGCGGCCCGTTTACGCTCGTTCTGGGTTCCGTCATGGATAGAAAACAGGAACCATTGGAGATCAGCGAGGTCACCGAGCTCCGCAACAGCTCCGGGTTTGCTGCCTTCAGGAGCCCCAAAATAACTCCGTAAATTACAGCCCGAGAGGCCCAGCGCCGTCTGCCCCGCATTTATCACGCACCTGTTCTAGGGCGCAAAGCGCGTGAGGCGTCCGCGCGTGTGACAGCAGGGATGATATGGCAGCCCTGAAATATCCACCCGGGGCGGACATTGAGGAGCCGCGGAGTCTCCAGGCGCTCCGCCGCACTCCAGGCTCCGTCTATTGGCCACTTCAGGCTGCAGCAGCTCCGTCAGCCTCCGGCTGCACGCAGACAGCGCGGAGAAAAACAGCTGGCATTAAAAAGAAAGAAAGAAAGGAAGGAAGGAAGGACACTGACCGTGAATCCCTTTCCTGGATAAATCCCCTCTCCCCTGCGGTGGCGCTCCGGTGCGGCTCCCTGCAGCAGTCAGCGGACAGATATAGCTCTGTGCTCGGTGTCAGATCTCCTCTGTCCCTCCTCCTCCTCCTCCTCCTCCTTCTAACGGGCTGCTCCAAACTTAGCGGCAGCAGCGCTTCTCAATCAATCCAGAGATCTCAGAACCAGCACCGGGATCGGAACGCGAACCAAGCGGTAGAATCTTTTCCCCGGAACCGGGAGAGGCGGAGGGAACCGGTGGGATGTGGCAGAAGAAAGGGGAATGTTTTGGTGGCTTTTTGTTCTCCTGAAATCATCTGAAGGAACGCCGATGTTGGATCTCAGCAGCCTCCACGGCAGCAGAGAGTCCCGATCCTCGGCGGTGCTCCACGCAAATGTCCGATCCTGATCCAGGAGGCGAGTTTGCTCCCGTTTGAGGAGGAAGAGGAGGAGGAGCAGATGAAGGAGGGCAGAACCGTGCATTTTCTGAATTACTCCTCCCACAAACTGCCTCCCTGGCGCTCCCTCCTCCTTCACTTCATTCACTTTTGTTTTTGCCCAGATTCTCAGCTGACATTCTGGGCGATTCTGGTCCAACCTGAACTTTTTTGGTCCAGGAACCAAACAAGTCACCGGTCTGCTGAAAATAAGCAGGTTCCTCCTGCAGAATCCATCGGAACAGTGGTTCCAATAATCCAATTAAATCTATTTCTTAATAAAACCACCAGAAGCTTCATACCCATCACCTTATCCTCACTCTTATGTGAACCAGCAGTAGTTTTACACTTTATGCTTCTTTGGATTTTAGCAGCAGTCCAAATGAAGCTTAATTAGATATAAACCAACCGTTAATGAATCCATTAAAAATCTGTTTTTATGATCTGCTTTAGCAGCAGTTTTTTTTACTCTCAAACACTTTACTGTAACCTCACGCTGTGGCCACAAACTTTCCTTTAACCAACTTTGCTGAGAACACTGCACTTATTACAGGCTCGAGTGAACGGAACATTAAATATTACACGAGTCAAAGAACAGCAAAAGAAACCATCTTTTTAGAAATAAATCTAGTCGATTGGGAAAAGTGAAAGTACTTCATCTCAAATGGAAAAAAAGTGGAGTTAAAGCTCCATTTGAGTAAATATTAGTTATTGGAAAACGTCCTGCTGTGAATATATGTAGAGATGTTTAACCTCAATGTACAAAAGCATTTTGGGGAAAAGCATAAAAAGAAGTTGGACGCCAACTCCTTAAGCGAAGCACGGTGGGGGAGGGAAGATGGTTTGGTTTTTTTTTGGTGCATCGCAGTCATGAGGTCAACCATGAACTCTTCTGTATTCCAAACTAAAAGTCAAATGTGACTCCATCTAACTAAAGTGACATTCTGCCCCAAGTGGTAGCTGATATGCTGACCCAGTCCAAGTCAGCCTACTTCAAATTCTATGATGGTCTCTTTAGAACGACATTTCACACCTTATGAATAAAAAAAACAAAAGGTTTGGTTGATCAAAACCCCGCTAGAACCACACAAGGGAAAGCAAGTGACAGATGAAAGTGTGTATGATGATGGATGGGGGCTTCCCAGGTCTATTCCTGGAGTGCCTTCATCCTTTAACTTTTTGCTTAATTCCTCATTCAACACCTGAATCGGATGAGAGGAGCATGTTGTCGGAAACTTTTTATCTCTTCTATTATATATTAATTGATCCCATTTACTCACTATAAAAGTTTTCACTCAGTCTGTTTCTCTCTCAAGGCCACACAATTCTCTGCAGGATAGGTTCTTCCCATAACAAATCAGGTTCTTTCTCAAGGTTTATTCATAACATGTTATGGTTTAACCAAAGTGTGTGTAATTTGTTATGACTCTGTCAACTTTCCATTGTTGCAAGTAAGGGGGAACGAACAATGCCCAGATCAGAACAGAGCAGAATGCTGTGCCATAAGGGCTTCATGATGACTGTTCTCTCTTTGCAATGATATTAATAAATGTGCCGACTTAGTGAAATCCATCGATCTCCGTTTATTTAACTAGGATGAATAGTTGAATACTTTTTTCCCAAGACAAGCATTACCAGGCCTGATGAGGGATTCAGCCATCTGATTCAGATGTGTTGGAGTGGGGACCCTTTAGGACCTGTTTCTATCAGCAAGTATGGATTTAGGGTATTCTTTTACAAAAGGTTTACTTTGAAGACTGCCGTTTTCTCACATATCAGGATTTATAAACATGTTTAATGGTTATATCACCGGGACTTTACTAAGATGATGTAAAGAATCACTTCAAAGACAGATCGTCTATACATGATGATCCGTTCATCCGGATCAGTTTGAACAACTAAATGCTGCAAGCGTTCCATGTAGTATTCATGGAAACAAGCTGGATTTTAAATTCCAAGAATCCCTTTGAATCGTCCAGAGCGGATAATTACAGAGAAACAGTTACTCGTATTAAGATCCTGCTGACTACTTGAGCATTTTAGGGGAAAAATACCAGATTACATGTTGGGAAGCGGGGCTGCTCTGAGGGTAAGCATGGTTTTCTCCACAGTGAAAAGATTGGAACCTGCAGGAGCTCTCTGTGTGTTGCTGCAGGTGTTTTTTAGCCTCCTTTCTAACGTCTCAGCATTACAAAGTGACCGTAAACCTCAAGCATGCTTTGTTGTACACGTCCGCAGGCTCCTGCTGCTCTCGCCTTTAACAGGAGGGAAAATACCTGTGTGTAGCTGATGGATGTGTGCAGAGGGTAGGGTTACCAAAGGTTCTGAATTCCTAATAGATTTCAAATGAACCGCTCCAAGTCATTTCCCCCATTTCCTGAGTAAATGTCAGCAAACTAAGACTTTTCAGAAAAATATCTTTGGAGGACGAAGCTTTGAATAAATCTATTCCAATCTGATAAAAAAAAGCTTAATTATAATAAATCTTTCAGAGAAATCATTGACAGTTTAAATGAGCACAATAGTTCTGTTTTTTGATGCTATCGCTATGTCAACAACAGTATTAAATCATCCACCATTGGCTATATAATTGTAATGCAATTGATTTGTAATGCAATGATTTTACTTACTGTCTCCATATCTTTTGTAAGAGACATGAGGTAGTGTCACTTTGAACTTTTTGTTAATGAATTCAGCTTAAATTTGGAGTAGTAGCTGATATGACAACAACAAAAAAAAAAAAGAAAAGTGGTGAAGAAAATAAAGGAAACTCGAAGCCCTCTGTGATTGTGGGGTGTTTTATATGAAATGTATAAAGGAACTAAGAGCCAATGAAAGTTGATGCAGGCTAGGCAGCTGGGTTTATACCAATAGCATCATAGCTCCCACTGACATTAAATAAAACGCCAGCCGGAGCTACAATTTACGAACACAACATTAATGTCATAAGTTTCTGTCCTCTGAGGCCTTATTTAAACAGTTTATGCAGAACTAAAGAGTTATGTTTTCATTGAGAACTTGAATAAACACCAGAAAGCAGACATTCTGACTGGATATTCCATTTTTCTTGCATGACTATTGAGTAAATTCAAACTGTCTTTTGTTCAATGGACACAGTTTTTAAAGGAAAAGTCCGGTCATATTCAGAATTCAAAGTTCTGAAAGTACTTTAAATATGAAATTATTACATACTGTTCAATAAAGTGTTTTTAATTTAGACTAATTTTCATTTGAATGTGTTTTACTGGAGGCATCCATGTTTGTCAAAGAACACTACTGCCTACTACCGCTTCGTGACGTCACGGCATCGGGTGTTGATCAAGTCCCAGTGCTGTATCTGGTGTTTGTCACAACGCACTATTATCCGAGTAATCTTGAAAACATTATTCTTTCAAATGTTGGTTACATATTACGGGTTTTTCTCTCGTCAGAAGTTGAATGGTAAATCCTCCCTCTTCAAATTGGCAGTCGGTAGGATCATGAATTGGAAAGGTGACTTTTAATTTTTTTTTCCACTTTTACCCAATGTATTATAACATCCAACTGCCATGCATTGTCAGTTTAATTGTAGCTCTCACAAATTTCAATGGTGAAGTCCTGTCTTGAAATCTTCAATAATTGTTGTTGATTGCAAATGTGCCTAGTAGTTCCCATTGGGGAGAATGGGAACTACTAGGCTTACCGCACCATGACATCACTGCCGGAAGATGTCAGGAGTGAGATGTTACTATATTTGGGCAAAAATGGCCGCTCCCAGACTCAGTGATCGCAACGAAAATTATTTTTACTTTTTTGCTGATTAACGGCAAATAAATTAAATCACCACAAACATATTAGTTTCAGGTATTAATAATGACCCATTGATTATTCCTTGCTGACTGGACTTTTCCTTTAAAGTTTAGTCCGAAAAAAACACTAGACCTAACGGTTTGGACCATTGGAATGCTTGATTTTGACCCGTTTTATGTGTTTCTATGTGATGTGTTTGAGGTAATTGTTTTGATGAAACATAGCTGAGCGTAAGGATCTTGAAATAAAACTGGCAGCCTTCCTCACTGATTGATTCAAACTGCTAGCAGGCCTTACCGTTAGAACAGTGGTCTTGACCCTTGCTGTTTATTTTTCAGGCTGTTTGTTATCTAAAATCCCAAAAGACCTTCCCTTTGAAAGATCTGAGGGGAAAAAAATCATCAAAGCTAATCTGCTATATGAAATATGCCAATATTTCATATAGAAGCTCTAGAATGGTGAAGACTGATCTAATGATGGTTCATTCTTCCTCCTCATACTCCTTGATCTGCCTGATACTTCCAACACCATATTCACAGGATCCTCATAAACCAGATCAGCCTCCATTATCTCTCACTAACCACATGGAATATATCTCCAATGAAACTCAAAATGCTGAAATTACAGTGTTGGTCCCTTAACGATCCATCCTTAACCAGGTCATTGGTCTCTATGGTGTATCACACCACTTTTATACAAATTATATTCAACTTAAGATACTTTTTGCCTCTCTCTTGTTCCTTTGACCATCTTTTTTTCTGGACCATGACTTACTGCAACTAAACGGCTCAAAATCTGAAGCACTTTAAGCTCAGCTCAACCTTAACAACCACTTTCTGTGGTCTGGACATCCTACTCTTCTTTTAGCAGCCTTTGTGTTTAGTTTGACTCTAACCTCCCTTTCAGCTTCAACGATAACATCTCTGCAAGACCTCACTCATTCAGCTCAAACATTACAATCCAAATATCACAGACTCTTCCTGAAAAACGTGTCAGCACTGGAGGAGATGAAGGCATGGATCTCTGTTACACCCTCCTTCCTGCGTTCTTAAACAAAGATCTCCAAGAGTTTCAGTCTATTAAGAGCAGAGCAACCAGAAAACTTGCATCTAAAAAAAAAACAGCTAAATAATGATGCCAAACACAAAAAACATTGAGATTGATAAAGTAGGGCAACATTGATCTTTTGAGAGGCCATGACCTGTTGAAAATGAGCAAACTTCATGTAAAAGGTAAGTTAAAAACCAACCACTTTTAATGAAGTCTGCTAAAAAAGTTCAAGGTTAAGGATTCGATCATCCCTAAAGTGCAATTTGTTTTTCGATCATCCCTAAAGTGCAATTTGTTTTACAGTCAGCAGCAGAAGCAGTAATATAACACTGAATGCATTTCAGAATGCTTTTACTCTTCTTTAAAATGTCAAATTTTCAGTCAGAAGCTGGGTAACGACCATGAAAACCATGTAATTGGGAAACAACATGCTAAGAAACAGTTAGCTAAATGTTAGTGGGGGTGGATATGAATCTAAACAAAACCTAAAACAATTTAGTGCAAATAAAGTAGCGCTGACAGAAGCAGGCAGCAGAAAAGCCCAGCAGGGACTGAAGTCAGTGTTGCATTAAACTAACAGATGCAGACAAACACACATGCGCTTAGGGAGATCCACCCTGAATCTCTGCTGCTCCCTGCACTGATGCAGGGAATGCACCAGGCGAGCCTCGTCCATGCGACCGTATCTAATAGAAAGTGGCAACTCCGCTCCCCACCAAGGCCCACCACCACGCCTCACTTCTCCCTCCTCCCTCTAATGAGGACACCCCTTGTTGTTGAGAACATGTTGCTAATGCAGCCTTATTATAGTGTAAAGATGTTAATTACCCCGAGGAGCGGCCCAAAGACATGGGAGAAAAAGGTATTTAAATGTGTAATAAGCTGGTAAATGTTGAGCAGCAGATGTTTGGGAAGAAACTCAGAGTGACGAAGGAAGGCTGTGACAGAGTCATTTAAAAGATAGCAGGTAAATTGATTATTGAAAGGCAGGTATTCAGAGCGTGTCGGATTATCTGATGAGCGTGTGATGGAAAAACTTCACACTGTAGTCCATCAATCTACCACAAAGATAAACGGCCGGCTCGCCATCTCCAGTCGATGAAGTGAAATAGCTTCCATAAGAGAAGTGTTGGCGGGGGGACGTGCCGTGCATCAGACCTTCTGATTGTGTGTGAATTAGCAGCAGCTGGGTGTGTGGTGTACTGCAGCTTTCCTCAATGCTGGAGAAGGTCTCCATTCCTTTTGCCCGGTGTAATTTTTCTCCACATTGAACATATAGCTGTGTGTGACAACAGCAATCCAAACCAACACTGGGAGGGTAAGTGTGTGTCAGTTATTGCGTTCCTGTTGAAGTGGTAGTGGAGGGTACGGTATGTGGGTTAGGGTGGCGTCCTCGTTAATATTTCATCTCAGCTCTGGCAAAAAGAAATGGGGCAAAGAAAGGCACATAAACCTGAACATGACACACAAACACCTCATGTGCATCTTCATATTCTCAGATGCTGAATCATTTATTGCTATTGATTTCTGACCCTGGTGACCCAGCCTCAGGGACTTACTAGGCCCTGCCTCTGAATATCCTGTCAGTACATAGATCACAGAAAAGGCTGGCCTTGTGTTTGTTCAAATCTTGTGGCATAACTGGAAATGTTCATAATTTTAATAATCTCATTCAGGTTTCTTTTTTTCATGAAAGGGAGGTTTTGAGTCTTTTGAATCAGCAATCTCATCCCTGGTCCTCCATGTTTTAGGCCTTTCCATGTTCTAACACTCCTGACTAAGGCCTAGACCACATAAAGAACTGCACAGCATATCTTCATCAAGTTAAGAAAAAAGGTGCATCCACTCATGTGTACATGGCAGAAATTAAGAAGCTGTAGTACATATGCCAGGCCCTTCAGCGGCGCTGTGACAGCATAAGGAATAGAGCAGTAGATTGGGCTACAGCATCATCTTAGATAAAAAGATGTGGCTCAGTTTTACACAAGGGACCAGACTTCAAAGATGATCATTTATGCTCGCCCAAAACGCCAACTGCTTGGATACACAGCTTGAATGACAAAATATCTTTGCAGCTGCATCCAAACTTGTCTCTGTATGAATATGGCCTTGGGATGCGTTTTCACTGCTGGTATTAATTCTCAAATCCCATTTTTTTTCAGGTTGTTCCCAATACTGTGGAAATGTTACCTATATACGACTTCAGTGTGATCTGTTTATGGCGCCAAACTCTACCACATGTGCATAAGAACAATCAGAATGATGCATATGATGGCACTGCAGTAAAAAGGAACAGGAGTTAAGATTCAAAAGTCCAACGGAAGTTATTTATTTTCAAAGAAATTGATGCTTGGAGAACTAATAAGGACAGAAACTCTTATTTTTCTTGCTTTTGAAGGAGATAAGGTGCCATTTAAGAACAAGGGATTGTTTGGATGCAGTTGATGTAGTCAGTAGTGGTGAAGTAGGGACATTAATATCAAAGAGTTTATTCACATCTTGATGATGGTGAGGGTCCCTTTTAATCATATATGTTATCGCCTCTTCTCTCTAATACACAGGCAGAAGACTTGATGCCATCTAATACATTAAACCACAACTGGCATCTCTAATTCCACAACCATGTTTGCCTTTTCATTGAGACTCCCCCCCCCCCCTCCTTGTACATCTTTGAGGAGAGGCGGCATTGTTCTTTGGGGCGTTGCGCTTGGAAACCTGAGGTTCTGAGTTCAAGTCCCACTCCCGGTCCCTTAAGCAAAACCCTGCTGCTCCCACACACAATGGCAGCCCACTGCTTCCCAAGGGAATGGGTCAAAATGCAGAGAACATATTTCCCCATTGTGGGACGATAAAGGGATTTACACTTTTTTCTGCAAGATGAGTTTTTGTTCGTCATGATTGGGATTGGTCTGCAAGCTTGAACCGCCCTTTTATACATGCGCCTTCATTTATCCATGATCAGTTAAAGCTGGACTGGGTTACCAAGTTGATAACCAGCTTCCTGGTACTGCTGCCATTGGTGTGGATGGATTAAACTGAAAGTAATCCCACTGGGTTGAGCTCGCTTTGTGCTACATACCTCTGGTTTTCTAGTTCAAGCCTACTCTGTAAATCCAGAATTAGAACCAACCATAGAGAAGCAGCATTTATTTCCTATGCTCCACTTATCTGGAACAAGCTTCCAGAAATCTTTCAAAGTGCTGAAAGCCTGAGTCATTTTAAGTCAAAGTTACAAAACCATTTGTTTAGAATTGTTTAATTCATGTAAAGCAGTTTGAACTGTCCTTGTACTGAATTGTGCTATATAAATAAACATGCCTTGCTACAGTTTCCTACTGGGCGGTGCAATGTTGTGCCGAATTGAGGCAAAGTGACTTCAAACTAGCATCCAATCAACCTTGGTCTTTCCCACTGGAGTCACATTTTGAAAGACTAGATATGAACCGCATTAAGGACCACAGGTGTGGGCTCAAATGTTCCCATATGCTTAAAAGAACCTGACTTGATAAGTTGACCCCCGCCCCAAATGAAAAAAAAAAAATAGATTTGGACCGCATTTAGTAGTAGTGGACAGGGCTTTAGATAAAGAGATGAATAACAAGCCTTTGCAGCCCCTTATGTCTGGTGTAGGAGATATTGCTGTCTTTACTATCAGCTGTACTGTGGTAGGGACAAAACATAAACAGAGAACATTGGTATTTGAGAGCCACAGCCTTAAATTGTTTATTCTCTAACTTTCTAAGCCTTATGGCTCAACAGATCTATAAGAATGGGTTTATTTCTACATGGAAAGGCTTCTGTCAATGCATGAGCAAAGTGTAAACTATATTCTACAAGTGATTAAAAAGGAAGTGAACTTTGCTAAAAGCGAAATCAGCAAATCAAGAAAATGTGATTTTCTTTATAAAACTAAAGTCTGAAATAGTGTAACTCATCAGAATCCAGCATATTCTTCAGCAGTTGCAATGAGTCATATATTGGATTTTATTATGAAACTAACTTTCAACGGTTATATAAAGACCAGCAGAGTAGCTCTCCGTCTGAAATTATTTAATCACAATGTGGATGCTTAGGAACTCATGGTAACCTAGTGCTTTTTATGTCCAAACAATAATTTTTTTTCTCTTTTCAAAGGGAACATAACAGGTGCAACTTTATAGTCTTTTTTTCATTAGCTGGCATTTTTGTCAGATGAAGCATCAGTAGATTTCATTTTCAAACTGAGATCTTTTCAATCAGATAAAAAGAAACTGAGAGAAATTTATTACTCACCAAGGTCCTCAGAGGTAGTAGGTTTATATCCTGGGCAAAAACTAAGACTAGAAAAGTCAATTGGAATTTACTAAAGCTGATTTGCAACTGAACGTGAAGAACCAAGGCAATAATGAGCAACTCTTATCAGCTGAGTTTTTCCACTGCAGGAAGTAGAACTGCCTGGAGTTAACTGAGGAAAATATTTTCAAAGTAAAACCAGCACTAAACCCAATAAAAACAAGACAACCAGTCAGCAAGTACAACACCAACCGACTGAGGATTATTTAAGGACAATATCAAAGCAAGTCATCCCAGATACAAATAGAGGGAAGCTTAATGATGAAAATGGGTTTGATTAAAAAGATCTAAAGACTAAAGGGAGAGGATCACCATAAAAGTAGTGAAAAAAAAAATCATGAAAAAGAGATTTTACAATTCAGCAATCAAAAAAATATTGCTTTTGCTTTTGGCAAACACAAATAAATACTTGAGCACCTGAGATTCAGTATATGGTGGGGAGATCAGCAAATGCAAAGAACATCTGATAAAAAGTGTTTTTGTTTAAATAGATGCAATTTTGCCAAATAGTTTCCTCAAGTGGTCATAACCTAATGTTACCTGGACTGTGGGGCATTAGGATGTCATGCAGACCTGATGATGTACCTAGAAGAAGCTCTAAAGACTCACAGCATCATGCAAAATAAACCCAGCTCATCGCTGCAATTTGTCTGCATGAGGAACCAGTGGTTCAAACTATTCTGAATGAGCACAGCTTTTGTGTATAAATGTCTATTTAAGAAAATCTGACTGTTTTCTTTCATTATGAATCTGGATAGATACACCTGCTGTTGTTTGACCTGAAATATTCTCTGAATTAGAACAAATGTGTCTGACTGTACCAAATAAAACACAAACACTCATCATTTCCCTGTTGCTCAGAAGATAAAATAAATGGCTTTCAATATTAAGCTGTCACTGTGACCAGGAGCAAAGCATCCCAACTAAATTACAGAGCTCAGAGGATTATCAAACAACTCAGCAGCTCTTTAAAGTGAATATTGGGGAATTAAGCTCGAGATAAGAACATTTTAGAGTCAGTAGAAGAAGAAGATATGAGCAAAGAATTCTGATTCAGAGTGGGAAAGGCGACAGGGGGCACTTGTGGCGGAGATGAGTGTTCAGCCTGTGGCAGGAGATAACTCTGATGTTCAGAGGAGCCTCAGGGCTCCAACGAGCATTTGGAAATACCAGCTCTAAAAACCAGTAAAAATAAGATGCTATCCCAGAGGTTTAAACCCTGGCCTCATGATCTTTTCATCATCCAAACTGAATGATGATATGTGACACTGGTCATCCAAAAGGCCAAGACTCTACAAGCCCCAATATGATTTCTTCAAACTACAACGAATCACTGGGCTCTTGATCAAATAGTCACGTTAGGGTATGCTGGCCTTTGAGTAAACACATAACTGCCCTTGCTGCATGAACATGTCTGTTTTATATATATATATATATATATATATATATATATATATATATATATATATATATATATATATATATATATATATATATTATATTATATATGTACATTTTTGTCTGTAGCTTTGAGCTCCTACCATGTGTAAGCATACTATGTGTCTGGTCAACTAAAGGGTGATTTATACTCAGAAACCAGGTCGTCTGCGCATGTGTCACAGTGAATACAAATGTCCCTCCGCCCCTATTGCAGACACTCTGCTGCACCTCTCCCAAATTGTAGGTGACAACAGACAGTGCCGGAGACAGGACGCCTCTGATTGGACATATCTACATCCACTCTACACTATGCGTATTTCCTGTTTGGTACCTTGCTGGCTTGTTTTGTTTGTATGACCCGCCATTGTGGAAAACGACTCGTGAAGTTAGACCAGCTAGAAGAGTGAGGTGCATGAAAACGAATGGACCCTTTTTCCACCTGGATCCCCGTTCATTTTCGCTCTCATGTCCCTCCATTGTTGCACAAACTTGCCCATGCTTCCTTACTTCCTTGGCCGTATCTAGACCCACAGCTAGTTTGTGATTGTCCCTGTTGCATTGTGGTGTGGAATAACATAGCTGACTCTGACACCCTAACTGAACTTAAATATTGTGGCATGTGTATAAACAAACAAAGTGAACTTTATCAACCACCAGAGAACAAGGACCCAGCATAAAGCCAAGAATGAAAGAGTCCAGGGAGTCTTTTTTATAGACTACCCGCTGTAGTCTATTAAAATGGGAGTGAAAACTATTTCAGTTTCCAAGGTTCTGTGACTTTTTATTTAATCTTTCATAAGTTCCATTCAAAATGTGTTTCATTAGAGTTTTAATTGGATTGTTATATTTGATGTGTACTGTAATGTCTATTGTAGAGGTTCTCCAGGGTACAGCCAGTTGTCTTTTTCTAACTGCTGAAGGCAGCTGATGACCTTCTTCTTCTTGCTGCGGTGGGATCTTTCTTCAGTGATTTGTAGGTGGCTGTGTCACTGAAGAGGGCTTTAACTTGCGCAAGGTAGTCACTTTTGTTAAGTACAATTGTGCATCTTCCTTTGGCCACTGGTAGTATGATGATGTTCTCATCTCCTTGGAGGGCTGTTAGAGCTTTCCTTTCCAGAATGGTCAGGTTTAAAGGTCCTTTGCATGGGAGAGCACAGCAGAGACCTTCAGCCTAAGTTGTTCAGCTTTTTTGGAGGTCTTTTTGTTGTTTCTGATGGCTGTCTCCATAGCTGTGATGAGGTCCACTGTGGGGATCTGTGCAGAGGAAACTGTGAAGTTCAGGCCTTTAGCTAAGACCTACAATCAAGATGTGAAAGATGACAGCCTTTCCTACCTAGACTACCGGTTCACATAGAGGAAGACAGACAACTAAACATTATCAGAACCCTCCAGACACAAGCAGAACCCATTCTAACCACCAAAAGTTGGAGGTTGAGAGAACAGGGACACATCAGGACCAGCCTGAAAATCTGTGGGTATCCCAGATGGTTTTTTTTTTTTATGTTGCTGGAGTCGCTGAAAAATTCATTCTCCAATTTCAACCAGCACAGAATCCGTGTACACTTCAAACCCAGCAACACCCTGAGACAAAATCATCCCAAAGAGAAAACACTCAGAAACAAGACCGACAGCGTGGTTTACGCCATTCAGTGTAGTGAAGAGTGTACACCAAACATTTGGCGCCTTGCATGCAGAAGCCTGTTACGTTGGCTCTGTGTTCTCCTTTCCTATATTTTTTCCACCGTGAACATCCAGGGGCAGGACATAGAAACTGTGGAGAGATTCAAATACCTAGGTGTTCACGTCAATAATAAACTGGACAGGACTCATAACACTGACACCCTATATAAGAAGGGCCAGACCCATTTCCACATCCTGAGGAGGCTGAGGTCCTTTGGAGTGAGCAGGCCCCTGCTTAAAACCTTATAAGATTCTGTAGTATCATCAGCCCTCCTTTAAGATGTTGTCTGCTGGGTCCCTGGCAGTGCAGAGCGAGACAGAAAGAGACTGAAAAAAATGGCGAGAAAGGCCGTTTCTGTTCTAAGCTGCATTCTGGAATCAGTGGAGGAAGTGGCTGAGAGGAGGGTGCTGTTCAAGCTTACATCCATCATGGACAACACCTTTCACCACCTGCACCAGAGTGTGGAGGAGCTGAGCTGCTCCTTTAGTGAAAGACTTTTACACCCTGTGTGTAAAAGTGAGTGCTGCCGCAGGTCATTTATCCCTGCTGCAACCAGAGTCTACAATGCGACACTACAAAACGGTAATAACTTGTGCAATGTATAATATTCAATTACTATTTAATACCCTGTGCAATAACCTGTTTCTCTACATTTGACACCCAGTGCAATAGATATATATATATATATATATATATATATATATATATATATAAATATCCATCTATATAAATACTATGTAATTACCCTATGCACTAACCCTGTATAATAATCCTGCTATAAAAAAAAAAAAAAAAAAACAGCTCTTATATCTGGACACACTGTATATACAGTTTATACCCCATGCACCTTTTTTTTCTTTGGCACCTTCTTCTCTTTTTTTACTATTTCAGCTAATGTAATAAATACATTTCTTTACAGTGAGATAAATTAAGTCAATCAATCAACAGACCTGTACATTGGAGAGACCATGCGACCACTAAGGTGCATGGCTCAACAGAGGAGAGCCAATTCCTAAGGACAGGACTCTGCTGTTCACCTACAACTGAAGGCTAAAGGTCACTCATTTTTACAACAACAATGTATATATTCTGGCCAAGTAAGAAAGAGGGTTTGAGCGTGGGGTTAATGAAGCCATTTAATGTTGGAAAAACCATCTCTGGACAGAGGAGGTGGTCTTAGACATAACCTTTCACCCTGCTACAAAGCACTTTCAGGAAGAATAACCATAAGATTCACCTCACCTGCAGTCATCTGACTCACATTTCAAAGAGGCATGTGACTGAACCACTCTGACAAGGGAGTTAATGACCCATCAGAACCCCCTAATAACCATTAACAACCCCCCTCCCCACCCTTATCCAGTAGGAGGGATCAGAGCCACCTTTTGTTTTCCCCTGATTATTTTGTTACACCTAAAGTATAATAATCCCAGTGCTCCCTACCAACAGTTAAAACTGACAAGGCCTCTTGGATGAGAGGTGAAAAGTCTTCTAGAAAACTTTGTTTCCAGTTGCCTGACTGAAATTTTCAAGCTTGACCATGACCTGGATGACTGACAATCTTCACAAATATACCTGTCTTCCAATGTTAGAGAATCTTAAAAAGAAAATCCTTTATCCCTATTATGACCTTGATCATCACCAAAATTTAATGGATTGTTGCTTGGCATGAGGGACACCTCAGATAAAAATTTTATTAAATTTCGTCCATAAATTTTCAAATCATCGGGTACACACCCAGACAGACAGGCAAAAACAGACTCCTAAAAACATAACCTCTTTGGAGGAAGTAATAAGAGAACCAGAGTGACCAAACGAATAAGCAAGATACTTAGAATATACAAAGAAAACAAGAAAAATGCACATGACACTTTGACTAATAAAATGTTTACTTAAACCCCCAAAGGATAATTTTTATTAATTCACAACTACAAATGAATATCTTCCTTATTTTGCAATAATTCAACAAGCAGCTCCTTTAAGATGTCATTCAACATTCGGAAAAATTCCAAGACCACAGTCTCCCTCTGTTTGCGGCTGTGCCTCAAGCCTTAACTGGAAACTGGATGTTGTGCATGTGCTGTTGAGGCATGAAAAAGCCCCGCTGGGACATGTGTAGGACAGCATCCAGTAAGGGGATTATGTTGTAAACGAGATAGGGATCTGGATGTGGTCTTTTAAACTCAATAGGGGTCCTACTGTCTGATTTGGAATTTAGTGACCCTGTACACACGGTAATCTGTATATTTTTCTCTCCCACCTTCAACATGGTACAACATGTAAAATTCTCACTGTTGTGTTTTCTTTAGGAAGAAAATTTTAAGATCTGTCCAGGGACAACAGATGAAAACTAGCCTCTTGGTTTTTTCTGGCGCATTTGCAGCAATTCTAATTAATGAACTGTTGCTAATTAATGAACCTTTGCAACCTGTGGACCCTCTTTCAGCAGCCATTAGAACCTTCTACATCAACCTGAAGACCCTCCATTATCAGACGCTAGAACCTCCTTGAACTAGTTCTTATTGCTAAGAACCTCCATTCAGGGTGCTGAATCTTTTAGAAGAAGTTGTGGGGCTGCTAAAAAGGTTCTTCAGACTGCTGAAGGTATTGTCCACTAGGGGTGGACAATACCAGTTCCTGGGTGCTGGTATCCTGCAACATTTAGATGTGCCTTTGGTTCAATGCACCTGAATCAAGTAATTAGATGATTGAGAGGATTCTGGAGAAACTGGCTGCATTCGGATGGAGTAACTCAGCCATTGATTCAGGTGTGTTGGACCAAGGATGCAAATCCATTTATTGTCCCACAATAGGGAAATCCACTCTCTGCCTTTTTAACCAATCCCCTTTGGGAGCGGTCGGCTGCCATTGTGTGGCACTCACCGAGCAGTGGGGAGTTAAGAGTTTAAGTTAACCTGAATTCTGTTGCTATTATAAATCCAGAGAGAAGATAATTTCTTCTCTAACTCAGTGCAGCGATTCAGTCTTTCGTTCTGTGTTTCTGTAACCGTCCTGTCATGAGCTTTAACGTTTTACCTGCTAACTGAAGGTTGCTGAGTCTGGCATGGAGCTAGTGTCAAATAGGTGAGGATGCATGTTGTTGTCATAAAGTTGGATTTGATAACAGTCTTTTTTTTTCTCCTTCTGAGACATCTCTATGCATTAACATAAATGGATTTATTCCAGCGTGCACACAGTAAGGTAAACAGGAGAATTCCTTCACACAACAATGCCCTCAGATTTTCCTCAGCACCTGTTGCATGATCAATAACCATTTGTAGCTGCAGGAGCCTCCTAGATCCCTAATCTAATTACAGAGACAGTTGCGGTGCTGTTCTCTTCTTTTGTGTGTTTTGTTTATAACCTCAAGCCTTCTTTATGCCCTTGTTTATACAGTTATGTTTTCAATTGACGTATGAGTGCATAAACACACAATCAAGCTGTTGCAGAAGGTTTCTGTCTTTTGTCTACTTGTCTCTTTCCTGAAGCCACATAACAGGGTCACTAAAGTATTCAGCTCACTGCTGAGCGACATGTGGAGTCATGTCATTGATCCTCTGATCCGAGAGAGCAGGGTCCTATCTGAAATCACCCCTTCAGCGGGAAGGAATGTGAAAACAGTGGAGGTCTGCATTGTTTCCTCAGGGTCTGCATTGTTCACTCCGAGAGGGATAGTTCTGTGGGAAAACAACGCTGGCATGCGCGACATAATTGATCTTGACTTGCTGTGTGTCATTAGGTGCTGCAGTTAATGAGGTGGGATTCTGGATGGGGTGTGGTGGTCCCTCACTGCTCTACCATTCCTCCTCACATTCCTTTAGGTTGACCTTTTAGCTTTTAATCTATCAGCTTTTTGAAGCTGTCTTTAGAGGGACTTAGATTTTCTCTTCTGATGGGAACACAAGAAGAAAAAAGCAGTTTAGTACCTAAAATGGTTGTAGTGGCAAACTGAGAGTACAAAATAATTTATTAGTCCTGAAAATACAGTCAGTAACTGAAGTCATAGGAGTTTAATGTCTGAAATAAAACCAACCGTATCTCTCCCAATAAAAGAGCATCTAGAAAGGCTGAACAGACACAATTTACTTCATTTGTTCTTGACTTGCAGGGTAAATTTATAAAGTGTAACAATTTGCAGTAAAGGACACTTTGAGTCTGGATGTAAAATAAGAACCTTGCTTTAACTATTTCACGTCCAACTTCTCATATAAGCATCCGTCTGTCAAAGTTCTTCAGGTTGTCTGTGATTGGATTGTTGAGAATATCCCTATGTTCCTTCTCAGATTGGAGATATATGCACAATTTTTATTAATTTATTTATTTATATATATATTTTTTTACCAGGTAATTGATTTCCATCTAAAAAAAAACTTTTTTAGCTTTACTTGGACTATGTGAATAATGGGGAGGACTCTATGCTGGGGAACCCTGAGTCGTGTTTTCTGACCTGTGGTGAACTTCAGTGTGGGGAAAGATTCAAGAGACTAAATGCTCTTTACTCAGAACCCCTTTAGAGCTTTATTGGGGTTCTCCAAGCCTGTTTTCAATACACAGGGTTCAGGAAGAAAGAAAAAATAGCAAACTAGCAGAGAAACAGGGCTCAAGAGGATAGGATAATTTCGGATAACTCTGGTCTTCCTGTGTTCTTCCTTTCAGCATCCGGAAAAATATTTAAAATGCCATATTGTAAGACTAACAAACTGAAAAAAAAATCCTTGGTCGTTCCGTGTTAGTCTTGATTTAGTCCTGAAATAACTGTTGTTGCAAAATGGACTGTGTTTAGTCGCTCTTATTTTTTCCCACTTTAGTCCAATATTGAAAAGACGTGGCTAACCCAGTTTTCAACATCTTTTCAACAATTTGAAAATTACGGCTTTCCACCATTTACTTTTCAACGCCCAGGGAGCAGTGTGGGATTAAGAGTCTTGCTCATAGACCTTGAGTGGTAGTCTGTGGGAGTGGAGCTCGAACTTAGAACCTCAGAATTCAAAGCTCTATGCCCTAACCACTAGGCCACTATCATGTCGTCTTTTCAGTTTCCTTTCAATCAATTTTTCCTAAATAAAACAAGTAATCAAGCCTTTTCAAACACTTTCAGGCAATCAAATCAGGTGTTTTCTGTAATTCAGGAAATGTTCCCTCAGACTTTTGCTCCTGTTGACAGGTATGTTGGTTCACAGTTTATTCATTCATTCATTCATTCATTCATTTGTCCTTGTCCTTTTTTTATAATATATATTTTTTAAATCAAATATTCTAAACAAATATTTTATTTTACTAAATTATAATTTTGTACATTTTAATTTGATTTAGATTTGTTTATGTATTTGACAGGGACAGTGTACATTAATAAGCATTCCTGCAAATCCACCAAAATTAGCCAAAAGGCTATTTTTCATTTGTTGTCCCTGGACAGATCGTAAACCTATCCTAAAGACACAACAGTAAGAATTTTAAAATGAAAAATATAAATATGAAAAAAAATAAAAAACAGCTATAATTCTTCAACATTTGTCTAAAAATACAGAAATGTATTTTTACTTTTTTAAAGAATAGAATAGAATTTAATAGAATAGAATAGAAAATCCCTTTTTAGTCCCACAATGGGGAAATTCTGCAGTTAAAGCAGCCAAAACATTATATGAAAAGAAATGGTCACAGAAATGTATAAACAAATAAAATACTGTACGGTAAACTGTGCACCTGGAGAATAAATAACCAATATACAACTATGGACATTTTTACAGTAACAGATATTTGAAAATAGCAGCAACATCAGAGAGGTGCAAAATGACAGCAGCCTGTATTTAACTGACTAAGGTAGAAACTGCAAAATCAGCATGAATGTAAAAACTTATTGAGGTTGTTGGGAACAGTGGTGGTTATAACATCTTACAGCTGCAGGGAGGAAGGATCTGCGATAACGCTCCCTGATGCATTTAAGGTGCAGCATAATGCATAGTTATTTAAATGGATAATTTAATAGTGTGTGTTCATCATTTTCATAAATGGGATGGTACATTTTAAGAAAAAAAGTAAAAGAAATTTATTATGATAAGAATAAGAAAATATTGGATTAGGCCCAATGCTTTGCTTTGGTGTTTAAATGGCCAACTTGTATGCTTTCAGATGTTTTTATTCTATAATGCAAGCATTTTGAATCATGCATGTGAAGATTAAAGGGAGAAAAGTGAGTTCTGAACAGCAGATCTGGAAAAGCTTCATCTGCCTGGGTGTGCAGCTGAAAGCAGAGGTTTCATGTAGAAACTAATAACTGGCGACCCAGATACAATGAAGACAGACAATAATAAAGTCTGCTCTGAATCTGCTTCAGGCACAAAAGACTGGTGGTATTCTTAGATAAGAATAACCAGTGACAGCAGAGGGGGGGGAAAAAACATCTTGCAGCTGTTTTGATTTTTATCATTCCGTGAACTCAGAGCAGTTTTAATAAATACGTATAATTAAGTTTTAATATTAAACTATTCCGTCACCTGTTGTCTGTGCTTTTGACAGCAGAGAGCATTTTAAGGGAGGATGAAATCTCTGGAGCTTTTTAGGCTGAAGCAGAGGCTGTATAACAAGTTGCTGCTGTCTCACCGCATTAATGCAAATAGTGTTCGCATTAAATACATCAGCACCAAAACCCAAGAACAGCCTTTTAATGACTAAAAACTATTCAATTTAATGCACCACAGAATAGAACGTAGTAAGGGATAATTTGCACTGAAGCCGTGTCCTGTGCTTCATCATCACACTTCCACAGGGACTTTTCAGAGGTAGGGAGGGAGCTAAATGATCCGTTCTTTCCCTTGGGAAGTAAGCAGGAGCTCCTAAAGTGTCTTCATGATACAACTTGCCCAATCTGGGACTGGAGAGCTCACACAGTAACCCTGCAGATGCCTTTTCCTTTACACAAACTGGTCTTTATGAAGGAAGAATGTTTAGGATGTCTTTTTCTTTTTTTTTTGCTGCTCACAAACAAACCACCTCTGTAGAGCTGTTCAGTTTCATTCTACCCGACATCTGTAATTTTACCAGACGTGTCGTGACGTGCTTCAGACAATACAGGACGTTGGGCCTAACAGGACGTAGGAGTCAGGAACAAGGCAGGAAATAAAAACATCTTCCCCGGGGCTGTATCATTGTCATGTAAACATGATGATTTTCAAAAGGTGAGTTCATTTCCTGCATCTTTATTGAAATATAACATGTTTTAATGGTGGTCCAACAGCTTTCAGTTTTCCAGGACAGTCTCCATAGCTCTGTTCAGCATGTGACAAAAGGACAGCATGTGTAAAAAGTATCCATCAGCAGATAGAGTTCTCAGTTCTCATTGATATGAAGTTATCTAAGGACAGCTAGCCACGGTTTTTCCCAGCTCTCCCCCCCTTATGCCATGGTCTTGCAGTTACTTCTTTCACCATAAATATATATTTTAAAGTATTGTTATCAATCAGGTAACACTTTACTGGCAATTAGACACGCTAACACTAAATATGCTCCCAACTCGGCGTTATTTTATTATCGTTGTCCGGGCAACCACAATGTTTTACGTCATCCTGAGAACATACAGCCAGTCCTGTAGTGTAATATCACTAGCATGCGCAGGGCCCAATCATATCCGACCACTCGTGCAAATCTGGTACCTACACTGGTGGAGCACCTGCACAGTCATTTTAATCAATGAGAATGCCAAATGTCACCGCCCACGTACGTGTTCTCCATCTTTCACCATCAAAATACAGAGCAATGCTATTTTTCTGATCTGCTCCATCAGTTGGAAACCAGCCACGTCAAGATCCACAAAAGCAATTGTATCAAACAGGAAAAAAAAAAAAAACATGCTGAGGAGATCTGGTTTTTCCATGCAAAATAGGGTAAAGACAGATCTGTAAATAATTATAAAAAACATTTGTTAATATTCCCAAATAAACAGTTTTATTGGAAGGAAACTATTGGTATTTCAACATACAAGAAGGCAAATTTGTCATATATTTGTCAATATTTATTCTATGCTAAAACGTTTGGTCAAATCCAGTCACAAAACCTTCAAAGGGCGCATCTTATAACTTCAAAAGAAACTTCTTATTCCAGGCATGGATGAAGAGATGCTGATTTTGGAGATAGTGAATAAACCAATTTGGTATGATCCTAGTTATCTCTATTACAAAGACCCACAATGAAAATAAAATATTTGGGCAGAAACTGCATGTGTGATTGTTGCTGATAATGAGTTCTAATTATGTATTAAGCATCCATTATGATATTGTGTTTCTATGAATTAAAAAATAATAATAATATCACGCATGCTCTCCTTGAGCTTTGCAGAGGGGGTTTGGAGTGGAGCAGAGCAGTAACGGTAACGGGTTTTCAGAGTAAGGGTAGGAGTGAATTTAGCAAGAAGATCTGCCAGGACGTATGAATGTGACATAATTAGAACAAAAAACAGGAAGTTGTGGTGGAAGGTGTTCTGGTTTTCACTAAAGAAAATAAATCAACGGAAATTAGTTTCTTAACTGCTCAGTGTGACCAGTATAGAGACATGGTGATTGTCATGATGTTTCAAAGTTCTAACCCAAAAATGCAGAAAACCGAACAGAGAGTCCAGGTAAAAGGTTTTTAAAACGGGTTTTATTGAAAAAGTAAACAGGGGGAGAAGTGTTGCTCTGAACACTGCTCAACCGGAACTGCAAAGTGAGGGGAAGACACAGCGGTTAGTTCAGGCTCAGTGGGGAATTTGAAGAGGTTTTCGTGAAACTTGGAGAAGAGGTTTTGGTTGCCGACTCACGTTTCCAGTGAAGTTGTTGTGTCCTTGACTTCTGTCTGTGTGCTGTGGTTCCAGTGTCTGTCTGATTCGATGGAGGGCGGAACAGGTTTTACCCAGAATGTGGTTGACAGTTGGAGAACAGAGATACTGACTGCCACTCAGATTTCCTGCGGTACTTGAACGGGTCGTTGTGGAGAATAATCCCTTTCCCAGTGAGAAGCTCAAACGATCTCTTGGAGAAAGTGGATCCAAACCTCCTGTTTGAATCCCAGCTCAGTTTGAAGCTCAGTTTATCCTTCCAGGGTGTGAAGGTCTGAGAGATCCAGTTAGCAGGACAACTTCCTGCCAAGGGGCAAAGACAAGACAAAGTTAAACTCAGGTTGACAAAAACTCAGCATGACTCAGCAAACTCAGCTTGGCTAGAGTACCCTAAACTGGCAAACACTCTGGCGTCGAAGTAGTGGCAGTCAGCAGCTTAAGAACACTCCGTTTAAAGAGAAAACCATCCGCAGGTGTGTGAGGAGGCGGACCAGAACCAGGCGCCTCCTGTTGGATGAAGTGACAGTGATAGGAGAATGTCTGGGCTGATTTAGAAATGTGAGGATGAACAGAGGAAATACTTCCAGAAAGGATATTGAAAATGGAGGCTGCTGGGGAGGAGGAACACAGAAAGACTGAAAATAAAACGTCATGGATATAGTTAGGTGGGATACAGTGAGGGATGGATGATGGAATGGATATAGAGTGATGGTTGCAGATTATCAGCTGAGGCTTCCTTAAAACAGATCATCTTGAAAAAGGAACAGATAGACAGAGCTACGAACTGCTTACATTAAAAACCCACCACAAGTTTTTCTTTCCAACATCAACACATAAATATACAATTTCTGAAACTTTCAATGAGGTAAGTATCAATAAAATTCAGAAAGATCACAAATTGAACTAGTTTTGAATCTCTTCTACAATCCATTAAACAGATGCATTATTGTACTGTGATTAAAAGCAGTCTCAATCGTGTTCCTCAAATCCCACTTCCCTACGTGTTTTAGGTGTCTCCTTGCTGCCCGCACGCATGAATTAAATAAATCAGCCATCTGCAGCACTTGATGGTTGCTGAGAATTCTATGTAATCATTCGAATCAGTTGTGCTGCAACAGAGAGCCGTCTGAAACACATACTGGAGGACCAAGATTAAGAACCTCTGCTCTAAGGAAAACCTGCAGATATAAATGGATCCTTGAAGGTGGCAGAACTGAGGTTTTAAACACAAGTTTCATGTGAAGTGATGAATATTTTCCATTTAGCAAAATCTTTACCAGAGTGTTTTAAACTAGAAGTGGAAAGTGTTAAAAGATCTTATAAAAAATGTACTAATTCCTTCTTTAGGGCAGATTTAACTGTAGTTTCCTCACAGAAACTTCCTGCGAAGGAAACAAATGATGCTTAATACTCTGAGGAGGATAATGAGGATAAGTCATCCGTCTCTGGTGAAGACTCATGAGTCCCTGCTGACTGTAGGTGTTAATTATGACTATGATGCTTGTTTTGCCAGAGTTCATTCCTTACAAATGTACACACCTTTTCATTTACACATGCACTTGAATAAAAGCTCAAGGTATTAGCGCAGCTTTAAAATCGATGTGTAAACATTTCAGGAGAACAACGCTGACAGAAGATGAGCAGCTTCAGAGAGCCTCATCTGCTCTCACATCACTTTCTGCTTCACAACCTCCATTTACAAAGAGAAGAAAGCACATTTATCCATTCATCCATTTATTCACAGAGGCATTCATTTCTACATTTCTATCCTACATCTTTGACACATGAACAGACCCAATTATTCAGCAAAACCAAACATTCATCTTTACTCAGCACAAACAAGGTTAACTGTGCAGAAATGGCTTTAACGAGGTACATGCATCCATCGCCCTTTGCTTGTTTTTCATGCTGTGTTTGTTTAAAGTGAAGAAGGTGCGCTGTGGTGCTGTGCAGAGCTAAAAATCAATGAACACTGGATGAAAACATGGCTGCAGAGCTGAATCATTTTCTAAATGAAGCTGTCACATCAGTCACTTTGTTTTCCTACAGATCAGACCAGCTTCTACTACATCAAAACAATCGGTTGATTACATCAACATTAATTTGTTTGTTACAGTTTGTTACTGACGTGTTTCTGATCGGCGAAGATTTTTCAAACTGTATTACAATTTATGTTGATCAATGGTTATGAAGCTCTTTTACTACCTACATTTGTATTTCATGGATACTTTTTCACTCAGTTTCATATGTTTTTGTAAAGCCTTTTCAGATTAAGGCTCTCCTTTACAATAGGGTCAGCCAGTACTCCATACCATTACCACCACTTTGACTCCATACCATTGCCACAGTCTTTGATTCACCAAGGTCAGATCTATGACATCATTCTGAGGAACAACGATGAGCTTTCTTAGAGAAGTTCAAGTTGGAGAAATCTTTTTGGCACATACTGTGGCCCAGTTGCTGCTGGCCAAGAGCGGTAATTAGTGTGCCGGCCCACTCACCTAATGATCTTGATTAAGACATGAAAAAACACAAAAATTAAGTTATAAAATTAAAATCACCTCCCGCCACAGTGCTGACATCACCGTTGTTTGTTATAAGGTGTGGCTGATCGACAGGTTGATAAAACTATTTAGCAACAAGGCTTGGCTAACTGCATACAGCGAGGCTAACGCTTTATTCTGCTTCCTCTGTCTCCTTCTTTAAACGTCAGGATCTGACCCAGCATGGATTAAGATAGGTATGACTGATTTACAGCACTTTCCAGAAAATTTTATAATGTCGTTTTTCGTTTTTGGCATTCATATGAATATACTGGTGTGATAACTTAGGGTACGTTTGATTGCTTTTTGGGATACATCTATTTTGATTGTTATAGCCCCCCCTGGAGAAAACTCCACCAGCTGTCAATGCTGTGGCCCTGTTGGCATCTCCATGCCATGATATTCAGTCCTAACTACCATGAGTGCAATGGTGAGCATGATAGTTACAATCTTTGTTTCTGGGTTGACTCTGACATTTCTGGGCTTCTTGTGCTGAAGCAATGGCAGAATGGTAGAATAGTAGGTAGGTAGGTAGTAGGTAGTTGCCTGTATAGACTAAGGCTTTGTCTTTGGTAATGAGGGCATCATCCTGGTTTGTGCTGTTAAAGATGTAAAACTAAAAATAAAAGATCTGCATTTACTGTTTCTTTCATTTAAGTTTCAACTCAGATCATTATATTTAGATTATGAATAAAAAGTTCTACAACTACAAGCTAAAATTAATCTCCTCTCTAGGATTGCTGGACTGAAGCTAATAGACAAAGAAAGAACGTCCAACATCTCCAAAGAGCTCAATCTGGAAATGCATGACTTCTAAAAGTTTCTCTTTCTTTAGTTTGAGGTTATGCACCATTTCAATAGTACACCAGGTGGATAATTGAACTTCATTGATCTCACATTGAAAAACTTTACCTCTGCATTTAACCCATCCCCTTGGGGAGCAGTGGGCTGCCTTCGTGGGGCACACAGGGAGCAGTGTAGGGTTAAGAGTCTTGCTCAGAGACCAAAATTGGCAGTCTATGGGAGTGGGACTCGAACTCAGAATTTTAAACTCTATGCCCTAACCACTAGGACACCACTCCCCTTTCAATCCAGAGCTCACTGGCAGAACTATACCTTCTGTCTGTCCAGGGAATAGCTCAGAATTCCCTTTCCAGGAGAGAGAGAGGGTGTTGCCAAACAGGTACATTTCTGGGCTGCCATCCTGGATCTGGAACAACAGCATGGCTTCATGTAATCTAAAGTCAATAGATGAACTGACTGTCTAATAAGACTAACCAGAATCCTAAATACTTGATTCAAAATACATGCAGAGAAATATGTTTTGTGTTTTGTTTATACACCGTTAAATATAAATATAAAAGATCTTTAGTTTATGTGATTTTAATCTGAAAACAGGATTAGAGCTGCAGAAACCACACTTAAAATGGCCTAAACACCACCCAACTTTATTCAAAATGACCTGGTTTAACTTTTGATCTTCAAAAAAGTTGACTCTAGCAAAAATGCTGCACCCTCTGGTTAATCATCTCAGAGGTGGAGTAGACGTGGTCCTGAAATTCAACACTGCGCCACTGAAAGGAAGGAGTCACTGAAAACATCCAGATATTTGAGAGTCACGTAGACAAAGAGAGCGAGTTACCTCTGAGTGTCTTTCTGGAATCTGATCAATGGGCTTGTTGCTGCAGTGACCTTCAATAGGAGAGTAGATAGGACACACATGCACTCACACTGAGCCAACAGAATGAGTGAGAAAACAAAGATATGAACTCATGCTGACACAGAAGACAGGGTTGTTGAGAAGTACAGGAAGCAAAACAGTGTTTGCTACAGTACTAGTCATGAATTAACATGAAGAAATTACTACTTAGGACCAAAGTTTAATTTGTACATAGAAAATCCTTACATAAACACACATAAATAGCTACAACAAAATTGTGGATTAGTCAGATAACCAAGTTGAATATGTCCAACATACAGTCGCATAAGGGTACATTTTCCAGATGCCAATGACTCCTCAACCAGTTCTCTTTAAAGTGGATAAAAGGTCTCGTCACATCTCTGCTTTAACAACAAATTTCATCATGATCATAATGAAAGGGTGAAATGAAGAACATCTGATGATTTCAAGGCTGAAACTAAAGGGTCTGTTTTGTTTAGCCCAACAGACTGAAACAAGCCTTTGCAGTGATGGTCGTCTGACCCTGATCCCCCTGCTACAGTACCCATTTTGCAGCCTCTCCAGGATGCGCACACTTGGTTCTCTGACCTCTAGCCCACTGCCGTCACCGCTATGTCTAAGATTATTTTGCTATAAAACAGATTTCTATGGAGTTTATGGTTATCTGAAAGATTTAAAGAAATATTAATCCTACTCCCTCCAGATGTGGGGTTAGTGGAGCTGTTAGAATATCTAGATGGGTTGGAAATGGCTTTATTAGCTGATAAATCACTAATAAAAAAAAAAAAAAAAAAAAAAGACAAAGTAAAACAAACACCTTCCAAATGATAAAAAAAAGCATATTTAGCATGCAAAGAAGTTGTTCGGTAAAACACAATCTTTCTTAGTTTACCTTTTGTGTTTTTTAAATTAATTTATTTATTTTTTAACTCTTTATTAAGCAGCGTTCCAAGTGCACACAGGATCATTTGGTTATTAACGCAGATGCTTTATATAAATAGAGAAAACGTAATTTTCCAGGTTTTAGGAGCTTCAGCTCAATGCTCCATAACGTGGTGCAGATTGCAGCCTTCCCTGGAACGTATTAGGGAATTTGGCGACACCTTGAGGTTGTTTAAATGAAAGAGGATGTTTGTTTACCACAGACCACCTCTCTCTAACGCTGTTTTTTTATGATTATTATTTTTTTGCTTGATATCAACATTACCCAATTATTGGCCTAGATTATTGTTGCAAACAGCCTCTTTGGTTTGTACCTCTTTTAATAACTTCCTCTTTCTTATTTTAGGTTTACTGAAATCAAAAGATGGATATCTATGACCCCCAGACTCTTGGGATTATGGTGTTTGGTGGTTTCATGGTGATCTCTGCTGTAGGGATTGCCCTGGTTTCCACCTTCTCCATGAAGGAAACTTCCTATGAGGAGGCTCTTGCTAAACAACGCAGGGAGTTGGGTAAAATACAGTCGGTTCGCTCAGAAAAGAAGAAAAAAGACAAAGTAGCAGAGAAGAAGACTCGTGGGAAGAAAAAAGAGGAAAAGCCAAATGGAAAAATCCCAGACCAGGAGAAGTCTGAAGAAGGTGCTGACTCTGAAGCTGAAGCAGCCATTGAGCCCGGTGCTGCTCCAGCTGTAGCTGCTGTTCCTGCCACTGAGCCTGCTCCACTGGTTGACGTCAAACCATCTGCAGCCCCAGTAGTTGTGGAATCTCAACCCAAGCCTGGAGCTGAGCCTAGCTTAGCTGCTGAGCCCTCACCTGTGCCCTCTCCTAAGGAGAAAAAGAAGAAGAAAGTGGCAAAGATTGAGCCAGCCTCAACTCAGCCAGCCCCCACAGTGGTGTCTGCTCCCGCACAAGTAAAGTCTTCAGCAGCCTCTTCTATGACCCAGGCTCCTCTGTCTGCACAGACCAAAGCAGCCCCTTCACCCTCTGCGCCAGCTTCAACCAAGTCTGCAACAGCATCTGCAAAATCTACTTCTACATCTACAAAGTCTGCTCCAAATCCATCCACCAAATCTGCCCCTCCTCCAGCCACTGCCTCAGCATCAACCAAGTCTAGCAACACCCAAGCTAAATCTGCTGCCCCTGCACCAAATAAATCTGCCCCTGCACCAAGCAGGTCTGTTCCAGCCACAGCAAAGTCCACACCAGTTCCATCGAAGGCTACCCCAGTGCTGGAGACCGTCACCAAAGATGTCCCTGTGATGGCTGTGCCTCCGGTAGGGTCTCAGCAGGCTCCAGCTGCTCCAAATAAAACACAGGAACCCAAGAAAAAAGCTTCCAAAAAGAAGTCAGAGTCCGGTAAGCACACGTCCAAACCGCAACATAGCTTTATATCCGTTATTAAACTGTTATTGACCAGTATTGCTTTTTAGACTAACACTGCAGAAATTAGTCTTGTCCTTTGAAGTGCAGGAAATGGTCATGGAACCAGGAACTACATTAGCCACAACACTGATGACGGGGTGTTTTGTGTTGCTGAATAGAGAGAGAAAGAGAGAAGACATGCCTGCATAGTTGGGTTACATAAATGTCCAGGCAGAAACAACCTGTTGGTATTGATGATCTACCAGCTGTGTACCCACAGTACCAAGGGGCAGACGTGGGTAACGTCTGACCCTGTGCTCTGAGGGGCATAGAGCACAGCAGCTTGTCCAAACACTGTTGGCCCTGTTTGGTTAGCTTACAAAGCTTTTCAGTGCCTCTTACAATGAGCAGAGAGGAGGGGCTGACCTTCTCCTTTTCCTGAGGCTCGTCTCTGCCTGGTGCCACAACAACCCAGCATTTTTCTGTCTAAAAATGACCTGTGCCACAGACTTGTAGGGCCAACTCTGGAGCTCCAAAATGTCATGAAATAAAATAAAATATTAAGATTTGTTTTAAATGATAAATTTATTCGTTATTATCTCTGATGTTGTTTTTTTGTTTATGCCTCTTCAGCAGCAGCAGCGGTTGATTCTGCCGACGCTCCTCTGTACCTGCCCTATAAAGCTCTGGTTTCCACCATCAGCAGCATGATGTTCAGTGAGAGAGAGGCGCACCGGCTCATTGAGATCCTTTCTGAGAAAGTCGGCACCATTCAGGATACCTGGCACACGGTATGAAATGAAGCAGCCAGTGGTTGGGGTGGGTGGAGGGGTAACATAAAGAGAGAGAGATGTATTCTTTTCTTTTTGCATTGTGTGTTTTTAGGCCACTCAAAAAGGAGATCCGGTTGCCATGCTCAAGAAGCAACTGGAGGAGAGAGAAAAGCAGCTGGTAGCAGAGCAAGAGGATGCTTCTGCTGCAAAGAATCGTCTTCGAGAGATCACTAAGGTTCAAAATCTAAATACGCATCACCCATTCTGTCTGTTGGCATAGTTTAAAGCTGATGGTTGTCTTCCACTTAAGATTTTTTATTAATTTGGCTAAAGAGAAAGTTTTGGAGTGAGAAGAGTTTTATTTTTTCATGTGGGTAAAGGTTTCTCCATAAAGTCCTGCCCCTCCCCCAACTGCTCTCAAGTACTTTGATGTTTTACTTTTACCTTGTAATTTAGGAGGCAAATTCAGGAAACAATTCTCCTCTGAAAAAGCTTTTTTCTTTCTTTTTTTTTTTCTTTTTTTTTAAGGGTTATGGTTTTTCTGAGCCTGAGATTGAATTTCATTGCACTGTACATGTGACAGTGTAAAGACAATTAAAAAAAAATGCTAGACAATGTGCAGATTTCATGAACATGTAAAAAACAATCTTCACCCTCTGTGAGATGGAACTTTAATATAAATCCAATTGGTAAAAAGGTGAAAGGAAACAGATGGTTTTATAAATTTTGGCATTGTCATTTTCTATTTTATTTGTATCAACAAGGCCAACAGAATAGCAATAAAACAAACAAAACTTGTCTAGGGAGCCATAAGGGTTAAATAAAAGCAGCTGGACTTTATTAAACTTTTTCTTTTCTTTTGTAAAACTTTAGTATAGCACTTAGTGTCTTAATGCAGTGCAGAATTGATTTTTAGCCCATTCTTATTTAGAAACAAACAGATTTTTTGGTATCTTCTATTTTTGGTTAATTGTGGAAGATTATGATTTACAATTTCTCTTGGCCTTTATTGTTTTTTTTTGTGTCCTATAGGTGGCAGCAGAGGTAAACAAAAGATGGCTCAACAAATAAAATCTCATTAAATAAAATATCGGATTATTAAAAAGCCCTTGTATTGGAGTCAGAATCAACCCAATGGGTGGAAAACTTTTCAGCTAGCCTAGGCTTATATTTTCTTAATATTTTTAATTTAATTTAGTTTTGTCTCACTGCCCAAAATAGATTTAAAACAAAATAACCTTCGTTAACATTAAACTTTCAGGATACAACACATTTTGACAGCATCTCTTTTTAGCAACTATAATGAAATTAATTTAAGATATATTGTGAAATGGCCTGTGTTGTAATCGTTGTTCAAACCTTATTTTTTTTCTAAATTAGGAGTTAAATAATGTTAAATAATGATCAAATTGTAAGACCAAAGCCTCGTTTTGTAATGTATGAAATGAAAGCAGTGACTGCTGCTTTCTAAGGTTCTTCACTCTGAAGTGACTGTGCAGCAACAAAAGCATGAGATGAACCCTAATGGGTCTGACTGTACTTTACTTTTTATCAGGAGCTGTCGGCAGAGAAGTCAAAGGTTGCCAGTGTGGAGACCCGGCTCAGCTCTCAGCTGAGTAAGAGAGAACAAGAAATGATTGCTCTGCAAGCTCGCATGCAGGCCAGTTACCAGGACCATGTAGCCCAGACCCAGAGACTCAATGCAAAGGTTGGTTCTTTTCATCTTATGATAAAGTTTACCAGAACTTGAGTTTTGGATCTTCATCTGCTAAAATGAATTGCATTATATTCGAGTTGTCTTTTTTTCAGTGCTTTTCTAGCAATATTGATGTCAAATCTTTATAATGCAGATCCTGAGCCTGCAGGACCAGCTGGAAAAAGGTCCTAATGCCCAACTTGCTCGTCTACAGCAGGAAAATTCAATCCTCCGTGATGCCCTAAACAAAGCAACTAGTCAAGCTGAGAGCAAGTGAGTTCATAACTATATTTAACCTTAAAATTTAAATCATGGAGATAATTTCAGAATTTTGCCATGTTTTATTTACTTTATTTTTAAAAACTCTCCATTTTGTTTCATTCTGTGCACAGACAAAATGCAGAGCTGGCCAAGCTACGTCAGGAATGTGCAAAGTTGACCAAAGAGCTGGGAGAGAAGACTGAAAATCTGCTTGCTGATGAGCACGTCAGAAAAGGGCTGGAGTCCAAGCTCTCTGCTGCAGAGAAAAAGCTCACACTGCTGCAGGTTGGCACAGCCTGTGGGAACGGCACATTTTTATTATACTATACACGATCTGTTCTCAGGTTTCCATGTGGAAGCAGTTTTTTTTTTTTTCTTGCCGTTTTCTAATAAACCCAGTGTCGTCTTTCAACAGCCGTTTGGCTATGGAGTGAAGAAAAATGTAAGGCTTTTGCCGCCTATTCCCTGACCTTCTCATGTTCTGGGAATGGGTTCCTGTTGGGCTTAAGAATTAGTGTAACAGTAGGATGATTAATCTGCAAAGGGGGAAAAAAGCTGTAAGATTCTGTATCAGTTCAGTTTTATTAAATATTTGCATAAGAACTATAATTTAGAAAAAAAGAAAAGTAGACCCTACCTCACCCCAAAACACTGACAGAGCTGTTAAAATTTCCCAGCAGAACAACAAAAACCTGGGAACAGAAATGGAAAAATAACAATTTTGTCATAAATATTCCTTAGACTAATAAAAATGTCATTTTTAAAAATGCATTTAAAAGTACATACTTTGATAAAGAAATAAATGTATACTTAATAAATGCATAAAAATATGTTACAAGTAAAGTAAGGTAAAATAAAATGAGCATGTTAAAAAACTGGATAAAAACTTACAACTAGGGAGAAAGAACATACAAGCAATTAGGACTGCATTTAAAACAAAAATGTGCAATTAAAACTAAAGATGAAAGTGAAAGCTCATCCTCCTTAGATGAAATGAACAATAAATCAAATGTAAAAGAAATCTTTAGTGCTATCCCAAAAATCCATTTAGTTTTTTCCCATTTTTTAAATCATTATCTCATCTATGAATTTTTTCATCCTTTAAATATTAAAAAACTGTAGCCCTCATCAACATCATGGGGCAAAATTAAACCATTCTTTACATGCTGCTTTGGCTTTACAAGATCAGAATGCCACAAACGGCCCCAGGGTGGCGCTTTAACACACCTCTCTGCACAGGATGCTGTTAGGAAGCAAGATATCTGAAACATTTCGTGTCCTGTTTCAAACAATATTATTTTAATGTCACTTGATTATCATAACCCCCAAAGACTGCTTCATCTTGAAAACCTTTTCCAAACTAAAAACAATTTCCAATGAGACTGTAAAACTGGTGTTTCTTTTTTTTTTCTTTTCTTCGTTTTAACTTCCTGGTTTGAATTCAACCCACATGGCCTACATATAGGAAGAACATCTTTAACCGTTGATTCGCACATTGCCTTGTACAGTCAGGGGCTCACATGCTGTGGCTCCTTCCTCTTTTGCTGGATATTTGAAGTGATTAAGTCAGCACAACTGATAGGCCTTTTTGTTTATTCATAAACTTGCAGACCACCACAGCTGCTTTATGCTTGTGAGATTGTCAGCAGGAGTAGTTAGAGCCCTATTAGCCCAAGAGTTGTTTGATTTATTTCTGAAATCTTTCATTGCACTTTCTGCAAGACAGTCTTGCAAAAACAGAATGGCTTAACAATGTTGGAATCACATCTTTCCTGCCAAATATTTTCTAATAATACGATAGGTGTGGCTTCTTTGTGTGTTTTGTAATCATTTCTCTAATTAAATTTCTTAATCTAGAATTGTGATAAATCTTTGCTGCCACCTGCTGTCTGATACATTTTAACCAAAACCCTCCAGGCAAGCAGTGCAGAAAGTGAGCAAGCATTGCAGAAGAGACTAGAGGAGGTGTGTGAGGAGCTCAGGACAACACAAGGCAAAAACAACAGCCTGCAAGCCACTTTGGAGAAGACCCAACAAGACAGTGGCGCACTAACAGGTCAGAGAAAGGCGCTGCAGCGTTTTGTTTATTATCACATGCCAAACAGTAGTGTAAAAATGAATGGCTATTTTTTCTATGCAGAGTATCAAGTGCGCATAGAGAGGTTGGAGGCTGAGGTCAAGGAGCGGTCTGCTCAGGTGGATACCCTCAATGCCCAGCTGCAGGAGACGCAGGTAGAGAAGAACCAGCTTACACAGCAAGTAGCTTCAATCAACTCTCTGTTGGAGGCAAGTCAGAGTAAACATGATGAAGACGGCAAGCAGGTAGGACAAATTTGTATTTCATATAAACTTTTATTTGGACATAGAGCTAAGTGATTGTAATCATTTCTGCTTCAGCAGGTGAATCCAGCTGAACTGGAACATCTAAAGCTGGGGTTAGTACATCATCTTTCTCTTCTAAAAGTATCAGATTAAAAGGTGTATTATTTTACAGCTTCTTTTTAAAAGCCATCTCACTTTCACAGCCTTCAAGAAAAGGACACCCAGTTGAGTGCACTTCAGGAGGAACTGAAGCAGCTGCAGATTAAGAAGGAAGCTGCTGTGAGTGTTTGAATCATTCAGTATTGACTCCATTGGTCATATGTGTGAAGCTACTGTTATTTATGAGGCTAACAATGAGAAATTGTGCCAATAGGAGAACACTATCGCTGAACTTGAGCAAAAAAATAAGAGGTAAGGCAGATTGGTTGGGGGGTCGGGAATCTATCAAATCCTACATGCTAACTGATGCAATTTTTTATGTGTGTATTTTAGCGAGGATGCCTCCCTCGTCACTTCACTTCAGGAAGAACTGAAAAACCTCAAAGAGGAGATGGTGCAAGTTAAAAACTCAAAAGTCAGTTTTACTATGAAATATGTGTAAATGTGTAAATGTATGTGATTCTATGGTCAGTGCAGCATTTCTGACAGAAACTACGTTTTATTCTGTTTTGACAGTCTGACAGTTCAGCAGAGATTACACAGCTGCAGAACAGGTAACCTTTTGCATTTTTTTTTACTTCACTCCTTATCATTTAAGGTGTTAATAGGGGATGTGGTGTGTCTAATCACGGAAATATGTCGTCTTCAAAATTTTTGTGTTGCATAAAACGCATCACTGGCTCAGGTATGCATGTTAGTCCTTGTGTTGGTTGTTAAACCACGAACATTAAATAGGGCCAGGACTTAAGACTAGATTATCCCATAAATCCCCAAATTTCCATACTAACTATTTATTAAAATTTAACACCTATAAGGTAGGAAAGGTTTAAAAAAATTCATAATTTACAGAACCTACTGATAATTAACCGGGTCTTGCTTAAAGCATTTTTTTAAATACCCTAAGGGCTTTAAGTGTTTCCAAAAATTTTAAAACTGGAATTTTTTCTATTTGCCAGTCTGTCTGAGAAGGATTCTCTCATTACTTCACTACAAGAGGAGCTCCGGGGAGCAAAAGCAACTACAGATCCTGTAAGTCTTCTTTTTTATATATATATATACATGCACAATTTATGTATTTTCATCTCTATTTATTTATTTTTTATTTTTTTGTATTATTTGTAAAGTGACCTTGAGTGTCAAGAAAGGCGCTGTTAAATAAAATGTATTATTATTATTATTATTATTATTATTATTATTATGATCCAACGTATCTGCCACTGCTGCAGGATGCTGTGGCTCAACTGGCAGCTCTGCAAAGAGAAACCAAAGAGGCTCTTCAGTCGCTCTTCCCACAGATACCAGTAGAGACGGAACAGGTAAGAAATGGAAATTACTGACTGAATCACTCTGCTGTTATGGCCAAAACCCCACATAATGATGATCTATGCGTTTCTTTCTTCTTTTAGTCCAACTGGTTGAAATCATTCACACAGGAAGCTCAGAAGACACTAAGCCAGCAGAGTCAGGAGTCCATCTCAACCACGGCTTCGCCGGTAAGTCACTTTTTATTCTCTTCAAATGTAAACTGATGAAAATGTTTTCAGATGTAGGTTTGAATATTTTTGTTGTCCATGTAGGAGATCCTGGAGAAACTGAAGGAATCGGAGGAGAACTACAGTTCCCTGCAGGCTGAATGTGATCAGTACAGGACTGTCCTGGCTGAAACTGTAAGGGAATGAAATCATAACTGCATGGACTAGTATTTTCTTTTTTTAAGTCATATAAATACCTTTGGCTTGATTGTCACACAGGAAGGAATGCTGAAACATCTGCAGAAAAGTGTAGAAGAAGAGGAGTTGGTTTGGAAGTCAAAGATGGCAAACTCAGAAGAACAGCTGAAGGAGGTAAAATAAAACCAGACTGTTTGTTTTGGCACCTTCAGCCTGTTTAAGACAAATATTCACTGTCATGACTCTGACCTGGCAGGCGTTGCAGAAAGTCGGCAAGCTGGAAGCAGAAAACCAAAGTGTAGAACAGGTTGGTTTCTCACCATAAAACCCATTTTCATGTAATTGTAGTATAAAAAGTTAAGATTTTCTATTTTTTTTTTTTTGTTGGTTTTTGTAGCTGAAGGAACAAATTATGCTTCTGGAAGCTCAGCTTGAAAAACAATCAGATAACCCAATGACCTCAGAAGCAGTGGAACAGGTACAAGAGCAGAAACCTCTTCAGTAAAGAAACAGATACAAGCAGTATTTGTTTTCTGCTGAATCTTTGTGTCACATTTAGAGCCTCTCAGCACTGTTTACATCTATGTAACATTTTATCATTTTACAACCACTGAAGTGTATTAATTGTCTTGCCCGTTTATTAGCTAAACCAACACAAAGTATGTGGAATTAAAATAAAATAAAAAGTTTCTGTCTACTTAAAATCCATACACACAACTCTCAAAAGCTTGGCCTACATCTGTATTTACACACTTCAGTCAATATTATGTAGAACCAACCTTTGCTTTTCAATGAACATCTCTACCAAATTTACATGTTTGGAGACAGACATTTTTGCTTATCTTTTGTGAAATAGTTCAAGCTCAGTCAGACCAAATTGAGAAGTTTTATACATTTGTTTAGGTCCTGACAGAAATTCTTAGTTGGTTTAAGGTTTGAAATTTGACTGGACCACTTTTGACGCATGAATATGCTTTGAAGTAGTTTAGCTTCTAAAATTGCTATATGATCAACTCCATCAGATGTCTGAATACATGAGCATGGGAATTTAAGTTAAATTGAATGCTTTTGATTTTGCATTGCTAATCAAACCACAGATAAAAATGTAGTAATTAAGAAAAAGAAAAGGTCACTTTTCTTTTAGCCGCTGGAACCATTTAGTAAGATGTTTAAGTTGAATTGTGATTTAAACAATTCATTGCCCATTTGTTTTTTACACATTTATACAACATCATAGTTATCACAAGCTGTGCTTTCAAAGAATCTGTCCTGTGTAGAAGAAACCATTAACTTTTTGAAGTCGGCTGTTCATCAACATTGAGTGGTGAGAGGTTAAATTTGCAATGTTTTATTGTTTTATTTTTAATTTTATTTGCTGCAAGATTGGTAAAAGTACTCTGTGGTCTAGAATATAAGACTTAAAGAATTTGTTTTAAGTCTGGAAAATGTATGGAAGCTTGAAATGGAAATTGTGCAAGTTGCTTGAGGAAAAGTTTATTTCTGACTAGAACACAATATCTTATACAATACCCCCCACCCCACAAATTCTTGGCTAAATGTTACTTTGTGTTGGTCTACCCAATAAACCCAAATAAATGACATCAGTTTGTTTGAAAAGCTGCAAATTAAGATGGGGAGGATTTCTATTAATGGTACTAAAGCCATTCCCACCTAACCTCAGTTCCCCTCTGCTCAGCTGAAGCTGCAGTTGTCAGATTGTCAGAACCAGTTGGATTTGGCCCAGAAGGATGTCAAGGCACACAAGGAGGAACTTCAACAGGTGAGTTTTATCTAACATGCCCTTTTTTGTCCTTATAAATGCAAACATGTACAAGTCTATTTATAAAGTGACTAAATTAAGAGGGGTGTGGTGTTATTTATGACATGAGGGATTTGTGGAAATCCTTCCATTATGCTCTCAACCTGCTCCGTAAGGTGTTGCTTTCATGCAAGAACACAAGGGATTCACAAGTGATTATGTAACGAGTGATGGGCAACGGCTTCCTGTTTCAGGTCAAAGCGCAGCTTGGTGAGCTCATGAAGCAGACTCAGGGAGAGCAGAATGGCCCAGCTGAGGCTGAAACCAGTCAGGTGAGGGTGCGAGGATCACTGGGCACCCTTCACTTCCATGTCAGCAAGTACTCGACAGTGACTGGAACAGCAATCTAGAACAAGCCTTAATGTGGCTTGGTTTACCCTGAAATAAAAAAAAACAGTTGTTGGTCATTAGAGTTTGGCTGATCTGTGCAATAATGAGGCTATACAGCATAAGTAAACACAGATGACCTGACGATCAGGGCGTGCTTCAATTCCAGTCTGTCCAGTACTCCTCTGACAGTGGCTCTGTATGCTAACCTGTTTGCTTTGACTAAGTTCTCCTAACTCTCACTGCTGCTCTTCCTCTGCTACATATGTTAGCATGCTCAGCCCTCTTTTAACTCTTTTTCCTCACCATAATCAGAGTAGAAAACCCTTTCTGAACTTTAACATTACACCTAAAATGCCAGGAGCAGAAACTTAGACCGGCTTCTGTGTTTATGGGTGTGTGCTGATTTGACACATGCATGTCTGGATAGGTTTGTTTATGATGTGTGTTTCTGTGTGCTTTCAGGTCCAGGACGAATTGAGTCGGATGACAGTAAAGCTGCACGGGGAGGAGACCCTGAGGCAGCAGCTGTCAGAGGAATTTGAGCAGGTAGGTTATCTGTGCTCTAGTTTGACGTTCTCATTAAATGTAGTTGACAACATTGAACCGTCTCTTTGACTTCCAGGCTCAGAAGACAGTAGGTGAACTACAAGCCCAGCTGGATCTTTTAAAAGCTTCTTCAGATGCGCCACAGTCGGACACAGAAGATTTAGCTCAGCTTAAGGTGTGTGATGAAGGAACTAGATACACATCAGCTGAGCACCTTCCGATCCTGCTGTATTAACACTTTACATTATTCATCATTCAGTAGAAGCTACTAAAATCAGTCAGCACTGTTGTAGAAGTGAGAGAACATTGATCTAAAGCATTGTAGTGTTCAGGGAATTTCTCCTTTTTCAGATAAATCTTAGCTCTACTTTCAAGTCTTGTTGAAACTTAAAATTTTCAAAAGGATTTCTTCTAGGATTAAACTGTATCTAAAGCCTTTCTTACTGTATATCAGCCTTGACCTTTGCACCTAGGCCTGAGAGGTTGATTCTGATCTCCAATAGTGACTGGTTTCTGTTCTTCCCATTTGCAGTAAGACATTCTGTGGAGCTTTTCAGTGGCTCATTTCTTTCTTCTCTTTAATAAAGTCCATAGGTTTATAGTAAAAGTTGATTCCCCCAGCTTAGCTGTGGATTTCTCCAGCTCCTCCAGATGCCATGCATCTCTAGGCTGCTTCCCTGATTTAGTTCTCTTGTTTCTAGACCGATCAGTTTAGCTGAACGTCCACATATTGGAAGGAATTCAGCACTGATACCTTCCAAATGAATGGGAACAAAGCTTTCTAAAATATTTAAAACTTTGGGATATTATTTTACAATCAAAACATGACATTCAGTCTGACCCGCCGGCCTTCGCAGACCTCTAACACACATCAAGCCTTTAAATGAAAGCTTTAAATTCAACTTGGATTGAATTTATAGGTATCAGAATTTTACTATAGGCGTTAGAAAAAATGAAACCCTTTTTATAATTACGCACTAATACTACACATGCATAATTTAAACGAAGTGAATGTCAGAATTAAACATTAACATTAAAGCACCATTTGTAATCCATCTCTCACCACAGTTGGTGACCATGCAAAGGTTACCAGTAGTCATTTATGTCAACCTGATTTTACAAATAGATTATTTTACCTTAAATGCCTTAAAAATTTCCTCGTTCATTCAGTCTTCCTCACAATTTCTAAAAGTTGTATAAATTTCACTTATTGATGATGTTTACCATTATGTGAACAGGAGCGCCTTGAGAAGGAGAAGAAGCTGTCCAAAGACCTTGGCCAAGCAGCCACTAAGCTCCAGCAGCTTCTTAAAGCCACTCAGGAGCAGCTGACCAAAGAGAGAGAGACTGTGAAAACACTACAGGAGCACCTGGAGCACAAGGTGGGTCTGATACTGCTTTGAAACACACAGGCTGTCTTTAACCTTATTTTGTTTCTAATATGTCATGTTTCTTTTGTGTGTTTTTTTTTTTTTTTTTTTAGGGAGAAATTGTGGAACTGAAGGAAGGAACATCTGTCTAAAATCTTTTTTTTTTTTTTTAGGGAGAAATTGTGGAACTGAAGGAAGGAACATCTGTCTAAAATCTCTGGGAACGCTACCATAAAGCTGCCAAATATGCCTTATGATTACCTAGTTATGCATTCCAAATTTATTCTTCTTGTACTGTAGTTTGCATTTTGTTGCAACTGTAGGGATCAAATATTTTTTTGTAATGAAGATTTCAGCGTAAGATTAGTGGAGAGAATCCTGCTGCAGTCTTTACTGAAGCTCACATTCCATCTACAATTCTGACCATGTCAGAAGTTATTTATCCCCTTGCCTTATATTCCAAACATTTCCTCATAGTTCAGTGTTAAAAGGGAACATGAAGGCACGTCAGACGTGCTTCAATCTGTGCAATTACCTTGTATGTCTTTTCTATGTGGTTGAATGATGGGAACATTTTATGGTTCATTGTAGAGCCTGCTTTCCTCTGCATCTGGCTGACAATACATCAGATTGGTATGAATGAATAAACTACAGTTTAGCACTATCTACTGCTGTTGAGTTCATATCTGTGGGGGAAAAAAAGTGAATTTGAGCGAGTCAAAGAAAGTTTCAGGTCTAACCTGTTACCTCCACCCATGACATCATCTTCCATGACATGTAAGACCCAGCAGGTGGATTAAGGACAGATGAGCTCCCCTTTGAGAATGGTGGTTTCTGATTTGGCTCACTACAAAGGCTGGTCCAGTCTGGGAGAGCGTAAGGAGCGCATTGAGGGGTGAGGATGAAAAAACGTAAGGCTATGGACATAGACCCAAATTTATATAACAGAGAAAACTGCAATACATGGGCTGATTAAACTTTGATGTGTTCAGAATCTGTAGAATGGTTTGTAAAATATGAAAACTATTACCCTTAAAGCAACATGAGATTATCTTCAGTAATTGAAAACTATCTTATACATAATATATTTAGTTAATGCTTATGTCAGTCTTTATGGCTTAAAGATAAAAGCCTAACATTAAGTTTCTCTGAAAATTGTAATGTCACATTGAATCAAAGTAGTTTAAATAGAGAAATGAAAAATATGTTCAGATATTGTACAATATTAAGCCCTCAATACGTCTATATTAATTGCTGCACCAGTGCAGTGTTGGATCCAAGGGTCTAATGGAAGCCCAGGTTGTTTAAAAGTTTTATACAGTTTGCTGGATCTAGTGGGCTCACCTCTATTACTTAATCCCCCATAAATTGCAGTGGGGGGTGGGTTAAATCAAGCCAATTTAATTTGCACTACCATAGTAAGTGAACCAACTTTTGGTTGATGTGGGCAGGAGGCAAGTCCTGCTAGAAGATGAAATCAACATCTCATAATTCTGGACAACATAAAGAGGCGTTAGGTGCTGTAACATTTCCTGCTAGGTGCTGTGTTGATTTTGACCATCTAGAAACACGGATCAACACCAGATGATGACATGGCAGCCCAAACCTCACTGAATGTTGAGAGTTCACATTGGATCTAAAGCAATGTGTATTAATTGCCTGTCCATGGAATAAAATGCTAAATTAGAAACTTAGAGGACTTTGGATCCAGGTCTCTCCTATGCCCAGATTAGACATACAGTACCATATATTAATTCTCAGGAGTGGCTTAACACAAGGAATGTGACAGTCCCAACCCTGTCCTGAATCCCTGTGTGTGTTGTCCCTCCTAAATCACTGAACCTCACAATCCTCTCAGGGCAGTTTTTTGCCAGACCTCTTTTCAACCTAATTGGCTTCTTTCAACCAAATTGATATACCTATAAATAGATACACTAATTTGTTAAATAGCCTGGTTCTGATGACTTATAGCTTACCCTTCCAGAAAAATGTGTGAGCTACTAAATTGTGTTCATGTAATATTTTCTGATTCATTTTGGGGTTGTGATGAGTTGTAAGCCTAAACCATAATATTTACCAATACTTATCAATTTCACTCTGCATGAAATTAATCTAAAGTTAGTGTGATATATGTATTGTTTAGATGTAACAATACATATATTGTTACATCTAAACAAAACAGTAAAGGAACCCAGGGCCTTTTTAAATCTCATATCCTTATAAGATCCTGTTTAGTTCCCCTACATGTGCACTACATGTACATCACCCAAAAAATAAAGGGACACTCAAATAACACAGAGCTAAATGAAGGAAAAATACTAATTGTATTATTTGTTCTTTAAAAATTGGAATATTCTGACAACAAAAATCATCAGTGCAATGAAATATCAATAAAAGTCTGGATTTGGATTCACACACAAAGTGGAAAAACACACCACAGGCTGACCCAGCATTGATGTAATGGCCTTAAAACAGGTCAAAATGAGGTTCAGTATTGTGTGTGGCCTCCACCTCCCTGTATGACCCCCCCACAATGCCTGGGCATGCTCCTGATGAGGTGGCGGATGGTCTCCTGAGAGACCTCCTACCAGCCTGGAATAAAGCATCGGCCAATTCCTGGACAGTCTGTGGTTCAATGTGAGATTGGTGGATGGAATTGAAACTTGATATCACAGATGTGCTCAATCAGATTCAGGTCTGAGGGAGGGGCGGGCCAGTCCATAGCTTCAATGCCTTCATCTTGCAGCGACTTCTTACCCACTCAAGTCACATGAGGTTTAGCATTGCATTAAAACTAATCCAGGGCTAACTAAACCAGCATTTGGTCTCCCAAGGGGTCTGAGGATCTCATCTCAGTACTTAATGGTAGTCATGTTAGCTCTGGCAAGCACTTGGAGGGCTGTGTGGCCCTCCAAAGAAACATCACCCTACACCATTACTGATCCACTGCCAAACCCATCATGCTGGTGGATGTTCCAGGCAGATGATCACTTTCCATGGCGTCTCCAGACTCTGTTATGTCTGTCACTTCTGCTCAGTGTGAACCTGCTTTCATCTGTGAGAAGCACAGGGCACCAGTGGTGGAATTATCAATCCTTGTGTTCTCCGGAAAATGCCAAGTACCCTGCACGGTGTTGGACTGTGAGCACAAACCCCATCAGTGGACGTTGGGCCCTCATACCATTCTCATGGAGTCAGTTTCTGTCTGTGGAGGTTGCAGGTCATTTGCAGGGCTCTGGTATCCTCCAGGATTTTTGTCAAAATGTTAAACACTAAAGAAAAACTTAGGGAGATTCCAGCTTCCCGTTTTGTAATTGCTAGAATTTGGGCATATATCAAAAACCAAATTTTAACATACTCAGCTGAATTTTTAACCAGTTGAGTATGTAGTTTTCAAGCTCTGACCTCAGCCCTATTGAACAGATGTAGGATCAGCTTGGCTATGCTTTTCAAGAACAGTTTGACTTTCATAGGATACTATCCCAGAGCACCGTCTGACCAATGGTGACAAGCATGAAAATGAGGTGCCAGCCTGATTATGTGCAATTCTCAGAAGCACTGCTGAGGGGCTCAATTTGTTGAAAGTAAATACTAGTATTTGTCTCATTCCTCTACACCTCAAATTCAATGAAAACCACAGGGATCAAACAAATTTTTGAATGTAGAAAAAGGCCAATACAATTAGATATCAAAATTGTGGAACATACACCAAAATAGACTTGTAATACTAAACCATAAATTACACTCCATAACAGATGGTAATGAAAACCCTCAGGGTTTTTTTTTTTTTTTTTTTTTTATGCCTATGAGAAGATCTACAATGCTCTAACCCTGACTGTAAAATTAATGCCAAAACACCTTGATGGGACTCTTGTGATTGGAGCAAAGTAAAGCTACTTTCCCAGTGTAGCATACATGAACCACCACTGCTAACAGTCATATCCTGCCTGGGGCAAGAACCAGTTAAAAAAAAAAAAAAAAAAAAAAAAATTGTCACAGGTCTGATCCGACAGGAAGTACTTCTACTCTGCAATGTTCTCACATGTCAAATTCAAGGTCATCTAACAGTTTCAGCCTCTTTTCGACTGAAGTTAGACCAGGAAGTTTACTATACAATGGATGTGTGCTTTGGTTTTAGGCTTGATCCATATCTGCTTTTAAACAGACATTTTAGAAGTGAAACTAAACAGCATTTTGTTTTCCAAACTTGCAAAAGAAATCCATCGTGTGTGGTTTCATACTGATGTAGAAGAGCAGCAAACGCATTTAGAAATCAGCAGACAAGTTCCTGTCAAACTATTCCTTATTTGGGTCGAATCTGCGAAGTAGAAATGACGTCACAGACACTGCCGCATTATGACGGTTGCCCATTATAGTTTGCTCAGCCGAGAAACAATTACTTTCAGGAAGTTAAGGGTAATTGATGGACAAACTGTTTTTAGTGCTATTAAGTACCCCTCACTAGTGCTTACTGGTTAATTGGCTTTTCTGCATTTAAAAAAGTTATTTTACTTGTTACAGGTTTCTAAAGAGGGGAATAAAAAAAAAAAAAAGCACTAGTCAGTTGCACATTTTTCCTGCTGAAACACCTAGATGCTGAAATTACATTTTCAACCATGTACAATGCAAATTACACAAGGTTCCTGGAAGCATACAGAAATTGCAAAAACTCGTTTTCATTTACTTTATTTGACAATGCATTGATTTTTCAGTTCTTTTAGATACAAAGATGTACAGTACTTCCAAGTAGCCACAGTGTAATTGTCCAAAAAACTGCAGATGAGTCAAACTATGTGCCTAGCCACTCTGAGCTTGAAAATCTTGAAGGATTTTACAGCACAAGATCATATTAGCTGTATGGAATCACACAAGAGTTTAATCCACATTTACACAACTTTCTAAGGCTTAGTTAAGAGGAATTGAAGTGGCATGACAAATTTTACCAAATGGAGCAACTTTTGTTAAAGACCGGTTTAAACAAATTTAATCAAAATTATTAGAAGCCATCATGATCAGATTTTTCAGGCAAGTCAGAAGCAAATTGAATTTTACTTCCCAACAGGATGGCCTTCAACACTGATAACATTTCTGCTTATCCTTTCTGCAAATTGGTCCCTGGTTCCATAATCTGAGAGGTCGTTCATCTGCAGCTCATGTTTGATGCCTGTTTAAGAAAAAAAATATTGGAAGTAAAGACTTGTGCAAATTCAAAACTCTATAGTGCGTTTAAAAAAAAAAAAAAAAAAAAAAACATACCTGTCAAGACTTTCTTAAGTGAATCTTTTGAGCTAGCATACTGCATTTTGGATTTGATGGGTGCAGTTTCAGGAGCCCTGAAAAAGAAAAAAAAAAAAATATATATATATATATATATTCAGCTTGTCAATCCTCTGCAGGCTCCATATGAAAGACAGTTTTAAGTTCTCAAAAGAGAAGACTTTTTTGGTTTAGAAAAAAACTATAAATACCACATCACGAAGACTAGCTCCTCTTTCTTGCTCGACTCCTTGTTCTCAAAGTGGCAGTCGTACAGCACGTAGCGGCACTTTTCCTTTTCCAGAAGGCTCAGGAAGAACTTGAAGATGTCTGCCTCTCCGCTCAAATCCTTCTCTTTGAAGACCTTCTCCACTATAATAAAACCGTCTTTGATTTCCAAGACCACAAGTCTGATGCGTTCACTTGCATCAGCATCGCTCTTCACCACTTTCATGTCACTGATAATGTCCTTCACTTTGTCATCAACTTGCACTCCAGAAGCCTGAGGAACAAAAATCCATTTTTTAGATTGGAAACTACATATCCCCTTAATAACTACATCTCTAATGTTTGCATAAATTAAGGAGCTTCATTATAGCATCAGTCTTAAATCAGCATTGGGCTGTAAACTTCACAAAAAAAAAAAAAAAAAAAGTTAGAAACTTCCATAATCCAGACCCTTAAATAAAATCTGGGCCTGATTTGGTGCTCTGACAGAAACTTTACTTGTACTTTGGTTCTAAGAAGAAAAGCAGAACTGAATGAAGAAACAGGAAGCTCCTCACAACTTTAAGAATGACAGCAAAAATGTCAGCCCAGTTAAGACAGTCAAGTTCTCAAAGGCAAAAATAAAGATTAGTCTTTCTTCAAAAGCAACCCAGTGTTGGGTGCTTCCCAGCAGGGTTTAGGCCTTGGTTCAATCACATTCCTGTCATTCTGGAACAAGTTCGCACAAGAAACGCCGCCCTGAGGGATGCACTAAACCAGTTTCAAACACGTACAAAGCTCCCTCCATTTTGGAGGCAAACCACACCTTGAACAAACCCTTCTCAACATGCACCAGGTTAAACTGCACCCTGTTAAAAAGAAATCCCTCTCCCTAGAAGCTTCACACTACACAACTTCCAATTGAAATTACTTAGAAAGGAAAAAAAAAATTAAAATAAAAAGCTTGCACATATTTCAAAGGCATTTTAAAATAAGGAAGTGATTCAGAAAAGCAATTTCCTGAATTTTCATTTGGCAAAACAAAAAAAGTTGGAATCTTGTTCAAGAAGATTCAATATAAACACAGTTCACCAACTTCATATAAAAAAAACTCACTCACCATTGTGGTTGTGATATGTGGTAGAAAGAGGCTGCAGGGTAGAAAGAGGCTGCAGAGGAAAAATGGTAGCTGCTGTCAGAATGCTGAGAGGGTTATAAGAAGGAAGCAGGTTGACTCATACAGGCGGAGCTGCAATAAATGAGCACACCTCCAGCAGCTGACTCCACCCACATCTGCGCAGGTGTGATACAATTAATTTTATCACATGCAAAGCCCAAATCACAGTTTTTGCTATTAATTGGGATGCATTACACAGAGCAAACATCAAATTCACAATTAGCAGCTGAATTGATATTGTAAACACATTAACTTTGTTTTTCTAAGTAAAAACTCAGGTGTAAAAAATTTTGAGCAGCAATGCAAAGCCTTATATGGAAGTAACCTGTCCAAGTTTTGACCAATCTTCTGCTGAGACGCAAATGGGTCTCCTTTTAAGGGAAAAGGTAAGACAAGTGGAGACAGACGGCTGAAGTAATTGCAAAGCTACCTGTTGACACTGGGGCAACACATGCCAGTGATCACTGAGGGGTTTAGCTCCATATATGTTCAGCATTTGGACAAGCCTCATTGTTGCAGGAAGTAAAACAAACCCACACATTTTCATATGAATGGTAATGGTTCTGATTGAAAGAAACAATATGCTTTAATTTCATGCGCCTCAAACCAATACACTCTCCTGGAACATCCAGGATTGCAGCAAAGAATTTTCAGAAAGCTTAGACCCGGTCCCAGCACAAAGGAGGAAGACAAGTTTTAGAATATTGTGATCTGATGTATTTTGTGGAATGTAGGTCTCTTTATTCGATAGCCTTTACTAGTACTGATCTAAACACCCTTTTTCCCTCAGAGATGCCTTATTGCCTATAGCACAGATTCAACATAGTGTCAGGAACAATACTTAGATTCTGTGGTGCATATTTGCATAATAGCCTCATACAGCTGTTGCACTTCAGCCAGCTGCAAATCGATTATATCAAACTTGAACTTTGTGACCTGCCACTTAATTGTAATGAAGATAGCTGATAAATATAAAGCAAATACTTTATCCAAATAAGGATATCTTGTAACATTTACTCCACTAGAATATAAAGTGGTTTACATCATGAGTCATTTACAATTAGACATCTTCCTATATGGATTCCCACTGCTTGCATTGACTCACACTGCTTGTTTTTCTGTCACTCCAGATACAGAATGCTACAACGATCTTCTTTCTTCTTTTCAAAATATCAGCCTTTAAGTGGACATTTCAGTTTTTACATTTCTAAATCAAAAGTGCAATTAATTTGAAGTAACATCTATTTTCTATTAGCTGTAAGAAGAAAATCAAAATTGTAAACAGAAATGAAGGCTTGAAATCATCTTTCCTACAGGAAAAACTGTAGGACATCTGAAGTTAAAAACAGATCTTATTTTAGTTTTAATTTAAAACATGCTCCACATATATATAAAAAAAAAACCTTTATATGGTTAAAAGGGAAACCTCTTTGTTGAGGAAAGTGCCAAAATCAGTGTCAGTATTGCTCCTACAGTAGGTTTATGATTAATCTATTTTTCCCACAGGGGCAGATTTGTTTAAGTAGATAATTCTCCCTATAATAAAATAATTTGAAAACTGCATTTGGTGTTTCCTAGTTAATCTTTACAACAGCAGCGGTGCATTCTTGCCATTAGGACAGACTCTAAACATCTTGGCTATATCAGCTACTCCAAGAGGAAACATTGAGAAGAAGGTATATTTCTACTAGATCTTCCTGTAAATCTTAAAGTACAATGACCACAATTTAGGTTCAAATAAATTTTTAGTTGAAGTTAAGGTGATGTTTTTCTACAGGCTTCTTGCTGAACAATATGCATCAGGTCTTAGGTATTTTGGCTCCTTAAATAAGACAATTTTTTCCCACTTAAATCTATATACCCCAGATTCAAAGTGCCATGATTACTCATTGAGATCACTCTGAAATCATGCTGCTACACAAACACCTATTCGTTGTTATCAGTTTTAAACCCAGGTTTCCATGTTTGAGGTCAAACAATAGACTATAAATCTAAACTGTCTTATCAACCTACATAAGGAGCAAAATACTCATTAGTAGTTCCTTTGCACCTGTATGCACGCAGCAAAAGTTAAGTTTTAATTTACTTTTTGTTTTACATTTTTTTGTGTTTTATTAAAATTTGTCTTTTAATCTAAACCAGAAGAAGAGGTACAAGTTATCTAGCATGTTCAGTTGAAATTCTCTCGACCAACAACATCCTGAAGAAGCAGAGGCAAGAAAAATGCTCCTAATCTCCACTAAGGATAGTGTTCAGTTATTTTGTACAGACCAACAATTTTGGTGTAATATCCACCTCTTTCTGAGCTGAATCTAAATACAGATCCTCCGCCTCATCATCACAGTGACATTACTTCCCCTACGGGTGGACTTATGGTTTCAGTCACAGTCCCGCCCCACATCCGGACTGAAAATTGTTTCTTATGCAAGCACTAGATCCAGCTTAAATATGCATGATTTGCTCATGAAAGTATGAAAATGAGCACAAAGATTTTTGTTTAACTTACATTAAGGATCATTTGTTTAGCAATGATAAAAAGATTTTGTAGGAATGTGGTCAGGCTGGATTAAAACTGCAGACGGCAGCAATGTTGGAAGCAGCAAAAGGGGAAATACAAGTCAGTACTAAGCAGGGCAGGAAATGACTGCTACATATCTCTCTGTGAGCTGAAACCCTCATGCTGCTGCAAGCATACTGAGCTTGGCCTTAGCAATGATACAAGAGAGAGAAGAATGGAAACATGAGGGAACTGGGACATCTGCTGGTATGTGACAAGTAGTGAACTGTGTGGTTGAGTTATATTCGCAAATTTAACATCAGGAACCTGAATAAGAGCACACTATTACAAAAATAGGCTACAAATGTAAACTTTTACAGAAAACATTTAATTGGAATCCAAATTGTTTTCTTTATGTCTGTTTGCTTAAAGAGCAACACCAAACTCTAATCTAATGAACTTGTAAGACTGTACGATTTAATTGTGCTCAAATCTTCAATAATTTTCATTTCAATAAAAATGTTTCCACCGAAAAAAAAAAAAAAAAATCAGAAACGGGAACCAATAAATTTTTTTTGTGAAATTGACTGTGCATTCAATGAACAACAAGTGGCTAACGTTCTCCAGTCTAATGGGATTAACCAAGGCCAAAGTTTGCTAACCCCTGCCAAGTATAAATTCTAAGAATGAACACGGGATCAATGTAAGGTTTCTTCTTCTATAGAAAACATGCAGTTATGTCTAAACTGGATGGCATGATTAACACAATCTGATTGGAAAGTAGCAACCATTACATTAGCAGCTGAGACTATGAATTCAAGACATTTGGAACGGAAAACCTTTAATCGTACAGTGCAGAGGGCATGACATGAAGGATATTGACCCAGAAAATTATTTCTACAATGATTATTTGTGGCTACAATGATAGTTGTGGTTACAATACAAATTTTATTTTACAGTTGCTTTTGTATCTTTGCTTTTGTCTCTTTGAACCTCAGTCGGCCTTGGCAGATAGACGCTCACACTGAGCCTGGTTCTGCTGAAGATTTCTTCCTGTTAAAAGGAAGTTTTTCCTCTCCACTGTCGCTTCAAGCATGCTTAGTGTGAGGGATTGCATTCAAGTCAATGAGTTGATGCAATTAACTGGTTTTCCTTAGAAAGAAAACTTTGAATCAATTTGACTGTATGATCTGGTGAACTGTAAAGTGTTTTGAGATGACATGTGTTGTGAATTGGTGCTAACTAAATAAACGGAATTCAACTAAATTGAAATGAGCATTATAACAAGGGGTGAATATTGGCATGGGTGTTGCGATACGATAAATGTTACGATATTTGGGTTAAAATATCACGATATTCCAATGTCACTATATATTGCAATATTTTCCCCAGCTATCAAATTAAATGTATAGAAAGAAAAAGCAAGTGCTGTATATGTTCATCAGAAGATAGGGATTGTTTAGTTATTTTGGCATCCATGATGTTTGGGGTTTGGGTCATGACTGCCTCAACTACAGAAATGGCTCTGCTCTGCACAGCAAATGGGCTCCACAGCAATATCTACCTGAGTGTCGGTGCAGAGGTAGCCCGTTTTCCCTCATTGTTTTAGGTTAAAATGCTTTGTTTTAAAAAAAAGATTGATATCATATTGGGCAGCCGAAAATCACGGTATATTGCAGAATCGTTTTTTTCGCACACCCCTAATTATAACATGACAAATAAAACAGAAAATAAATCATACATTGCACATTTCAATTGTCAAAGCTTGAATGAAAACTTTAACACAGACTTTATTGGTCCCTTCACACAACCATTTAGCATCATTACAATATTGGAAATATGGATCAGTCATGAAAAGAGAATGGAAGTTGAGTTAGGGTGAACAAAGGTAGGAGCAGCTGTCTATGTGGTCAAAACATGAAAAAATTGAGGTCTCAGGGGTGGTCTAAGATGATTGCTAATTGCAGATGAATCAGAATGTGAGTGGGGAGATGACCAGATGGCACGGCAGAGGTCGGACAGGGTTTGATCATTTAAGTTTGGTCCAGGGAATAACAAGGAGGAGTGGAGCTGCCAGTGATAGTGTTAATACCAGAGTTTGTGTAGGAGTTCTGCAGAGTATTTCTTCGAGTCAAAGAGTTGTGAAATGGAGCAGAATCCAAGATGTGGGTGCAAAAACACAGAAGGGACTTTCTTCTGACAGACATACAAAAAGCAGGTCAATACTCTGAGAGTTTGGTATTACCACTAAGGTAACAACTCAGGCATCAGTATGCTGCCAGCAGGCTCCTCCTGTACCCATCAGCTGATGGGACTAATTGGCTGCAGCTAGGAACAATCAGGTGCAGAGAAGCCCATCCTATGAGCTCACTAGCGCCATCTGGTGGAACAATAAAAACAAAAAAAATACAAAAACAGACTAAATGTGTTCCCAAACTGTAATAACACACTGAATAAAATGTTCTCAAATAGACATACTTAGAAGGAAGGAAGGAAGGAAGGAAGGAAGGAAGGAAGGAAGGAAGGAAGGAAGGAAGGAAGAAAGGAAGGAAGGAAGGAAGGAAGGAACTTTATGGGGAGATGCTACATATCTGTTATAAATCTGTTAAAGAGAGCGTGATCTCACTCTCCACAACAGCATCAGAGTTAATGACTTAAAAAAGCTCAACATGCTAATAAAGAAGGCCAGGTTTGTTCTAGGAACTCCTCTAGAACCTCTGGAGATTACTTCAGAAAGAAGAATTCTTCATTAAGGGAAGAACATTAACATCCTCTTCATCAAACAGTTCAACACCAACAAAGTTTTCAGCCAAAGACTTCTCCAGATCCAATGAAAGACAGAGTACTACAGCGGATCCACCCTATTTACAGCCATCAACACCAACAACTGTATAAAAATATTTAAAAAAAACTTGAGTTACTGCAACATTTAATTTGCATTTGAGATTAAAAAAGTTATTTTGAATTTAATTCTCACAGCAGTTAAAGAGGGAGAGATCATAACTATTCTAAACAAATGTCACAATACAAGATTTGCAAACAATGGATATGAAAACAGTAAAAAACATTATTGATGCAATTGTTAAACCACTTGTTAAAAAAAAACAAACAAACCACTGACTCATATCTGGAACATATCCTTTCGAATGGGTACGTTTCCAAACAAAATGGAAACTGCAGAAATACTACAGTTATACGTTGTACATGGATACTGACATAAATTAACAAACTATACCATAGCCCTGTTCTCTACTTCCATACTTGTCCAAGATTATCGAAAAACTCGTTATAGAAGTATATGTTGAAAATAAGAAAAATATATTATTGGTGTAATATATTGACCTACAGATTCTGACCTCAATTGTTTTATGAGAAAAACTTATTTTCTTTTATTTCGTACTTATAATACTAATTTACTAGATTGCATAAATTCCAATCAACATTGTTTCATTCTTGGTTACTATATTTGGTTGTTTGTAGTATATTTCAACTATGGGTACCTGTCCATAAGCGTTGCGCCTCTGGGATTCCCTTCTACAAAATGTACCTTAATATCAACAAAACTAAATGATGATATAAACAGTCATGTTTTGTGAATAAATAAATAAATAAAAACAATTATTACCAAACTAGTAAAAAACAACAACAACAAAAAAAACTACTTTATAATAGTCAGTTTGGAATTAGATCACAGAGATCCACAGCTTTGGCAGTCCTGAAAATAAAAGGGGAAATCAGGCAAAAACAAACCAAAAACAAAGAAAATTACATTTTCTTCACTTGGAAGTAAAAGATGATAAATCATGGTTTTATTTCAGTGAATGGTAACATGTTTTGCATGGGAAGAGTCACACATAATCCACACATTGTTTAACATTGTAAACACAGTCAAATTTAGGTCCTAAGATAGAGTCATCATATATACCGCACTCATCTAAGCGTTGCTTTTTTTTATTTAAGTCTTGAAAGCCACAAAGTATGTTTGATGAAGTGTCAAGCAGCTTTCTAGGTAAGTTCATTAAACATCAGCCCAGAAGAATTCCCCTTTATTCCAAAGAATTACATCATGTTTGTTGAGTAATTTTTATTGTGTTGACAAATAATGCAAGCATTTGCAATACTTAGTCCCTCAAAGCTAATATTTAGTAATTATCCTTTAAGCAAACCTCTTTCTGCAACTGGCCGCAAACTATACACATGTTCAAGGTTGACAACTCAAAGTAATCTTGTTAAATACAAATCCACAAAAGACCCAGATTCTTCAGTGTGTACTTGCGGCCCTGTTATAACATCGCCATTTCCAGCCACTGTTGATAAAAGCATTAGCAAGTTAGTCTCTAATTCCCCTTCCAAACATCAATGTTTTATTTAATCAAAGGCTTTTACCTCAAAGAAGTTCAGCTCTATTACACCAGACCCTTCTTTATCCATCTCCTTAAAAACATCTGTTGGAATGAGTGAAAGTGAAAAAATTACAGTTGTTGTATGTACAAGATAACAAGAGAAAAGAATAATCCCAACAAGAGGAAAAAAACGTACTGAAGAGTGTCTCCAAGCGAACCAGGCAGCAGACAAAGTTGTCAAAGTCAATGCTGAGCTGCTCACTGTAGCGAGCCACAATGATCTGGTGCAGAGCGTTGTTCAGAGAGAAACCTGTACAAACACAACAATCACACTTATTTATCTCATCTACAGTAAACATTTCTTTCTTTTGTTTTCTACAAATTTTGGTAGTTCTCCTTTAAGTACTGAAAGATAATTGAATAGAAAAATAATATAATAAACATATTTCTCACCCGCCTCCTCAACGGCCACTCGCATCTCAATGGAGCTCATGCAACCACTTTGATCCACGTCTTTTGACTTGAACAGATCCTGAGTGGCAAAACAAGGAAATACCTTTAGCCGTAATCTGTCCATTACTCTTGCAGAGATTTTAACATCTTAAGGAGATATAAAAAAGGGACAAACCAGAAATTTCTCAATCTTTGTCCACAGGATCTTGAACTCTACCAGCCCCAGCTTACCACTTCCATTTGTCTTTTAAATAAATGTCAAGGAATATTGAACCAATATATCAAACACATGTATTAGTGACACTTCAGCCCCTTTAGTTTACAGTAGAAATTAGGTCAGCAGAACCACAGCCAGAAAATCCAGGATCTTTTCCACTATGGCAGCAACACCAGGAGGATGTGGCAAGGCATACGGATGATCCCAAACTACAGCACCCCAGCCCCAGCAACCCCAGTTCCAGTTCGCCTACCGACGGAACCGCTCCACTGAAGATGCCATTTCCTCCCCTATTCACCTGAGCATGGCTCTCCTGGAGGAGAAAAAAACCCACGTGCGGATGCTCTTTCAGGACTTCAGTTCAGCTTTTAACACCATCATCCCACAGCATCTGATAGGAAGACTGGAACAGCTGGGCTTCAATAAACCCCTCTGCAATTGGTTGCTAGACTTCCTCGCAAACAGACCTCAATCAGTCCGGGTTGGACAGAACACCTCTGTCAACAAAACAAAATTTCATTTTGCATACACCCTGTGTGTACAAAATGACAATTAAGTTTGTCTAAGTCATGTCCTCCCTGATCCTGAGCCTGCCTGTTTCCATTCTGATCTGTTTGCCTGAACTGTCTCCGGACTGCTGGATTCTGCCTGTACCAAACCTGGATCTGCTTCCTGACAACGACCTGGATTTCCCTTTGGTACTACTTTAGATCTCTGATCTTCTGGTTCGGACTCCTTTGAACCTCTCTGACACTGACTTTGGCTTCGCCCTCGTCTTCCTTTGCCTGCTTGAATCTGATCTCCTGCCACCTCTGCAGTCTTCAAGGCTTCAGTGTCTGGAATTCTCTGGGCTGGATTCCGGCTGGAATCCACCTCTTCCTCTAAACACGGACTGAACTTTAAAACCAGGTTAGTGACTCACACTTTCGGAATCAGTCTTCGCCAGATTAATGTGGTCACTAACCTGTGTTTCCCTCCTCCAGAGGTTCCTGCCATAGATGCCCTAACCCCTTGCTGCTTACTGCAGATCCGTCGTGTTTTTAAATAAACACTTTTTGAGAAATCTAACTGTCTGCCTGCCCTGACCACTGGGTCCCCTGTTATGAGCCCTGACATAAATTCACTCAGAGGGGAAGACCTGAGTATTTTGAAGTCAATTTGAATGTCTTTGCAGTGTAATGACTGATTTAAAATTCATCACGGGTGAATGCAGTTCCAAAATGTTTTACTTCATCTGCTTTACCTAAATTAGGATATCACATGACTGTATTAGTTATTAAAAAACAATAAGCATTCATCTGAAAACGTGAAGAAGACATATCCCTTAAATTCAAATCTAGTGAAGGGCAGCTGAACTATAAAGCATTTATTCACAATTATCTCATGTTTTGCCCAAAATAATTTTTGTAGTTATGCTTCAACATATGCGGCTTCCAGGGAAATACATGAAATAAGCTGATCTTTTTTGCAGACTATACATTTGCAGCTAATTGGTTTTTACTAAGACAAGTAACTGTAATAATCTTTAGGACTTTTAGTTTAGTCTGGAAAGAATTTAAATTGTCTAGATTAAAATAAACAATATATGTATTAAATGGGGTTGGATTAATACACATCCGAATCCTCTCATTCCTTTTCAAACTGAGTATGATGGTTATTTTCAATGCTTGATTTGTATACTTAAATAGGCACTGGAAGGCTTATGTTGCCTATTAACTATTTTTCTGGTAACATTTAATGTTTACATGCTCAAAATAAATATTACAAGGTTTGCTTAATTACTTGCTTTTTATGTTCATTTCCTAAAGGTTGTAAAAGCCTTAAAAAGCTTATACAGTTTTTCCCCTAACTTACTGAAGTTGAGATAAGTTATTGTTTTTTTCATAGAAAATTAAAGGTTAAAATTATAGTAACCCCCACTACCAGTACCAATAAAAAAAAATTATATTAATAAAAAGGATACATCCAGCAGGTTGACCATATTCCGACAAGTTGTAAGAGAAAATCCATCGGTTTTGATATCATCTCCTTAAAAATAGACAAAAAAAAGCAAAAGATTTATTAGAGCTAATGTACATCAAGATTAGAAAAAAGAAGCAGGATTAACTTACTCTTTGCTACGACTTTATTGAGGATTTTTTCCAGTTCGAATGCAGAAATTTCCACATCCTGAGAGATGAGATTCACACTTTTATTGCAATTGCCAAAACAAATATTAGACACCTTGAGACACTAGGGAAATATTTTTTTACATGCTTACATCTCCTGCAAGATATCCAAACAGCCTCTTGAATTTGTCACAGATGTCATCCTCATCAATATTAATCTAAGTATGAAAAACATAAGTTTAAATTTTCTGTCAAAAAGAAATTAACATCGCACCAAAAGAGGATTTTACCTGCTCCACATGGCTTTCTACGGGGTCGTCTATCTCACTGGAAGAAGCAAAAATATCAATTTTATCAATAATTCACTTACTATTTTCCATCTGTGTGAAAACTGTGTATTTAGTATTGGTAACATACTGGAAATCTGCCTGTTTCTCAGAGAACACCCGCACATAAAAGTCTCCGTTCTTGCCAGGCTCAAAGGTGGAGGGAACAATGAGGTACTCTCCAGGTGGAAGATGGAAGCGATTGCTCACTTCTCTCAGGTTGATGAAGGTCTCAGAACGTGCTGCTGAACGGTTACGCAGGAAAAAGTTTTTCTTCAGGTGCACATTTTTCTGGCCAGAGTACTGCAAAAATGACACACATAGTTGGAATTTTCTTCACTTGTTCTTTAAGAACATTTTCTTAAATTTATTGTACATAACTGTCCGGATTACTTAATATTTTTGACCAATAAATCCTATAAATATTGAAAGTTTAAAACATAAATCATAATCCCATTTCCCGATAACTGTCAAAGCACAATACATTTTAGAAGCCCTTTTGACATCAAAAGGTTACCTTCTGTTTTCTTAAAAACAGGAAGTAAGATGATTATTTATCATGTGGCTCCACAACGTCTGATTGTGCGTTATTGTAGTATTGTTACTTCTACTACTTTGATTTATTTTTTAAAGTATTTTAACTTCTATTTTTCCGTGTACTTTTTATAGAAAAAAAATACCTTTTTGGAAGTATGGATTTTTATTGATACCCTGCAAATAGATGCACTTTTTAACCAAAATCGGTCTCTTTGCTAACATACGCCGTTTACAAGATTCTTTCCGTTCTTTTTTTTCTTTTTCTTTCTGTGTCCTTGGTTTGTACAATTTGTCAGTCCTTAATATAAGTAATTGATTGCTTTTCCTAAATAATGCAAAATATTTTATACAATAACTACTTTCTAAAACAAATTAGAACCACTAACTGCTGCAATCTATTTCAGTAATATTATTTATCTTCTCCTATGGGTAGAAATACACGAAAGTTAGTTTTTAGGGCAAATACGTGATGTGACTCCATTTTTTGTCACAAGAGGATGTCACTTGCAGACCACGCAGCTTTCTAAAATCCCTTCATACTTGATTCTTTGGTCTGCAAACTGCTGTTGTCAAACAACATTACTGCTGAATTCCTTATTCTTACTGGATAATTAAACATTAGAAATGAAGCTTCTTGAATGTTTCCCACAAATTTTTTCTTGTGTGGAAACTGTGTTTTTACATAGAAATACAAAGTGGCAAATTTTCCCTGCTTTCTCCACACATGTCCAAATATTATTCTCTTTTGTCCTTGCACAAAGATATAACTCTAATAAAGTAAATTTACATGTAAACAAAAGAGCCTTAAATGATAATACACTTCATTTAAAGGGTCATGTAAAGGTATTTTAGAATTGAAATTATCACAGTTGTGCCAGTTGACTCTCTTGGTGATATACCTCCTCAGGAAGCTAGAAAAGGGAAAGAAAATTCAAAGTCAGAATCTCCTTTAATGTTACATAATTTTAACATATTCTTTCTTTTCCTCTTTGCTGTCATCCCCTCACATCATAAATGGCAAATCCAATGGTCTCCATGTCTTCCCCCAACTTCCTCCTAAGGCGCTTGTTCTTCTGCATCAGGCCCACAATGAATGTGCACCCCTCCTCCTCACCATCATCTGGGTCGTCATCCACTTCGTCCAGCTTTATCACAAACTGAGGATTTGTCCAGAAGCTGTCTAAAAAATGAAGCAAATAAGAGGTATTGATGTGGCAAAGTCTGTTTTGGTATAGAAAATAAACTTTTATAGAAGGTTTAGGAATAAAGTTATATTTAGTTGTATATAAAGAAAGAAACAAAGAAAAAGTGATATTTTATTATATAATGCTGAGCCTACTTGGATAGTTTCTGCAGCCACCAGCTGACACGCCTCTCCTCCATGTCTCCTCAAACTCTGTTTCTGCCCATTTCTGGTATTCATCGTCTGTCAGAGCATCTGGGGTAAGGTTGCAGATCTCAAGGCGGGAATACTCGCGAAGGAAATCTGAAAAGGACATCCTGTGGAAGAAAAAAAGATGCAGAAACATGAAAAAAAATTCTACAATGATTTTCTTTTAAAAATCTCCATATTTTCACATTTACCAAAATTCTCCATCCTCAGAGCGGTTGGTCAGTCGCTCTCGATCCTCACTGCTCACACGCCTCCATTCATATGAGCTAAAGTAAAGAAACATAAGAAGTGACACTTGAGCTCACAGCTAGGGATGGGAATAATCAAAGTGGTGCAGGACTCCACGCCTACATAGCAACCACTAAACAAACCTTCAGGCAAGACTACAAATACATTTGTTTTTACAACAGGATTTTCCAGCCACTCCAATGGGTGTGTCTGCCTATGTATGTTAGAAGCATGATAGAGTAACAGGCGTTGACTACAACAAAAACATCTTACATGTCATATTAGAGCAGTGAAGGCATAGGAGGACCAAGTCAGTAACTTAGAAGGAGTTGCTGAAACAATTCAACTCGGTAAAATTTTAAACATGCTCTGATTGGATTTATGTTGGGACTATACAGTGAGACCCAAGTTAACAAGTGCATCTTTCTTCTTTAAGATTTTTTTTATTGTGTTGCAGGAAAAAATGTTTTCAGGTATCTTTCAGTTCTGACCTTACTACTGAATTTCCCCCTAGAATGGGGAAAATGTCTAAGGTGTACAGTCCTCCAAGTCCATGTGCCCTCTTACAGATTTCTTATCTGTTTTGATCTTATACTGTCAAACTTAAATGCTTCAGATCATCAAGCAGATTTTAATATCAGGTAAAAAAGGTTAAAGAAAAAAGCTATGAGGGGCTAAAGATAAGAAAGGTTAAAAAAAGCTAATCACACACCTTTGCAATATTAATAAAAAAGTCTGTTAGTATTTCCCAGAAAATATCTTAAAAAGCCACTAAAAATGCAGACTAAACAAAACTGAATGCTGTTTTTGAACCATTTGGAGCACATTCATTCCTGGTAACACTGCAGAGCATTAACCAGAGCATTCACATATGTTGTAACCTTCACTGTTTTTTTGTTATTAAAGTTTGAACAGCTACATGTAAAATCTGATTTTATTGTTGTATCATAAAAATAAAAACGCAAAAAAAGTATTCTGAAGGGATTTTCTGCGAGTGTTTCAATAAGTTTTAAAAAAATAAATATCTGAGATATTTTTTGCAATTGTTAACGGGGTGCTTTGGTCTGGAAATACAGGATTTGGACAGAATTTTTTAAAAGAAATGTCAGTAAAAAGTGTAAAACAGTGTGACTTTCAAATAGTTTTGCCAATTAATTAGTAATGGGCATGTTGAAGGGCCCTAGGTACAGGAAGAAAATTTGTTTTTTATAATGTATTAACAGGGTTTAACTCTGTCTATTTCATTCCAATCACTAGCCACACCCATTTACATATAGCAATTGCTTGAAAACCAGATGACTGATATTATAATCTAAAAAGCATTATAAAGCCATCTTTAAAGATTTAGGTTTTCAGCAAACCAGAGGGAAAGTAATTATAAACTCATGAAAGATTATGGATCAGTGGTGAAGTTTTCAGATCAGCAGCCAGACAGTTATAATCACCCTAAGAGTACATTGATGACTTATTCAGGAGGAAGACATCAGAAGCCCTGCAGTGTTAATGATTCAACAATAACAAAGAGAATCTTGGAAAAATAAGCAAACAATGACTGCAGAGCAAAGTAAATACATAAAAAACTTAGATACCAGGTTGGCTATATTCTAAACTTACTTGTCGCTCCATGCACCTGTCCACTCCACTTGACCCCAAGGGTTTCTGATCCTGATCAGCTTCACCATCTCCCCATCATACTCAACCTAACACAGAACCAGAAATCAAATATATGAGGAGAAACCATAATGCTTTAGCAGTTGGTGTGTTTTGATCATATGCCTCCTGGAACCTCACCTGCTCTGCTCCTGTAACAGAGTAAGCGTGCCCCTTCACCAGTTTGCGGTGGGTAATTGCCTCAGAATCAGCTGCACTAGTGATCTGAAATGGGTAGAAAAATCCTATGAGATAACTACCACAATGATAGCAAATACTGTATTGAAACAAGAACTCAGGCTAACATCAATGGAGCATCCCAAAAGGGAGCCTCTGCTCAATGCTTTTCTGATTATATGGAAGAGATGTGGATCAGGTCTGCTGAGTTCATGGCGCTCAGCGATGCCCCCAGTGAAGTCTTCAAAACCCTCTATGGTGCTGCCTCCAGAAAGAGCTTCATAACATCCATTTATTCTAAAAGAAAACATTCCTAATTAAGTACTATTACTAATAAAAAAAAAAAAAAAGCTGCCACAAAAAGCTACAGTATGTACTCAGATTTATCCATACTTAGCATAGGCTTTCTCCAGCAAGGCGCTCCAAAACTCTGAACCTTCCTCCGAATGAACAAAGAGCAGTTCTCCATTTCTGGTTGGCAAGCGATCATCCACCACCACGTCCACCCAGTCACCAAACTGCCAGAACTGAAAACCACAGAAATATGCTGCAGGTAAAATCCAGCTTTCCAGTCCTGTTATTAAAATCACAGCTCTACTAGACGTGGAATTATACCTCGAAGTGGAAGATCCCAGCATAGTTTTCATCAAAGCTTTGGTCATGGGGCACAACACGGTACAAAACCTGCTTGTTGAGAGTCAGGGATGCAATAGCTGCAAGGAGCCAGCAGTCACCTGGAAAAGGTTTAGTAAAGAAAATATGAAGTGCCATCAATAATATTTTAGATGGTGTCATGTCACTACAAAACATTTCCAAACACATAATGAGAGTGTGGTTGCACAAAAAAAGCTTTTGCTGTGGGGCCTAGTGTTATTAGAAGTGTGAAGAAATGTTGAACAGACAAGATAATGAGAACGTGCATAAGCTTCGAAATGACGCTCATAAAGAAAATATCATTGGCACAAGCCACACATGTTTGTAAAACAATCTGTCAACAGATAATTTAGTGCAGGGCTGTGTATCTATTTGTTCAGTTATTATAAAGGAACAAATAACTTTTTAACACTGGGCCAGGTTGGTTAGAAATTAATCCATATTATCTAAAATAAAGCAACATGTCATGTAAAATCAGTTGATTATATTAAATTGCAGTGTTAAAATTGATCTACTTCCGACAGCATTTCAGGTGGTTTGATGTCGTCACAGCAGAACATCTCCTACACATTTTGAAAGCAGTTGCACAAAAAGAAAAACCTCCGCCTAATCTTTTAATACTACTCAGTGTCACCAACTTATGGAAGTTTTCAGGCAGACTGGGTGTGGGTGGAGAAACAGGATGGAGATGCTGTGACCTGTGACAGCTGATGTCAGTACACAGATATTTACAGTTAGAGTTATTAGCCTTAGGTGTTTTTTGCCCATGGAAAAGAAACAGGGGACAGTTTCCAGAGGTTGATATTCAACAGAGCAATGTAATGAAGTGCATAACGCTTTCAGTACAATAGTCAGTGTCAGTGTGTTTCAGTTGCGAATATAAAAGGCTAAGATAAGCATGCAAAAGCTTAAGAAGAATTCTGTATGGAAAGATGTCAAATGAAAAGTGCTGATAGTCTAATTCTCTGCTGACTTCCTGGTAAAATAGAACTAAATGTGAGTCATTTGTAATGTGATGAATACATTTTGTGTGTGTGAGCTTGTGGTGGGGGGTTGTTGTATCTCACCCAGTGCTCCCTGACAAATATCAGTCCTGGTAGCGTTCTCAGAGATGAACTTTGGGTTTGAACACAACTCCTACAAAAAAGATTTAATAAAACAAGTCAACAAGTGTTACTTCCTCATACCATATAACCTTCTTATCTTAACTTTTTGAGATGTTATTCAAAGTGGCAGCTCAACATTGGAAGTTGGATTCTGTTAAAGGCTTTAAACTCTAAATATCTTTCTTTACATTTTTTGTTATCTTAATTTAAAGGTTAATCCAGGTTAGCTTGTCCCTGCGATCTTTATTTTTTGTCTTAGAGGGACAACGACCAAAGTGGATTACCATTCTCTCAAAATAGCTCCAATTTCAAAACATCATAGAGGTTTCTGAAAACAAAATTGTATTAAATCATGTCATGGCTGCTGAGTTATAATTTACAAAAGAGGCCTTGATTGTTTACATTGTGGAGGTTGTAGGTAGTGCATCAGAAAAAAATTTCCACCTGTGAAACACGTAGTGAGAATAACTAACTAAAATGAGAATACATAACTAACATTCTTTCCATAAAAAAAGGACTTTGAAACTTTTTACATACTAAAATTTATTTTTTCTTTAGGGCAATATGATAATCCGAGAACTTCCAGGGTTAAAACAGAAAAAAAGCAAGTTATTTGATATCACAGCCATTGTCAGGTCTGTTCTGGGTGGGTGTGATCTTCCAGTGTGAAGCGGTACTGAGAATGGAAAATGTAGATCATCCTAGTCAGTGTTCATCTTCACAGATAAGTAAGAGCTTATGTGTTTCACACAGGATACCTCTTGGTGCTTCAGCTCCAGCCTCTACCTCACATATAACTACTATTACCCTCTTTGCCATTTTGACGATTCATAGACCAGTACTCACATCAGGTGCTTCCTGTTTAGTTTCAGTCTCCAGTATGAAATAATTTTTATAAAGAAAGAGCTATTTTTATTCTATATGAGCTATTCTATATTTAAACTATTTTTAACACCTAAAAAACTGAATTATTCCAGTTATCTAGACCCTTTAAGTGTCTGATTATTGACTATGATAAAAAAAAAGAAAAAGTCAGGAAGAAAACATATACATGAGATGTCTGAATTTAAATTTTAAGACATTCAGCAAATTGAAAATGAAACATTTTATTTTGCACCTTTAATTAAAAGTATAAATAAAGTATTTTCATTGATTTCAGCTTAACACAGATTTACATTTTCCATTATGATTTCAGTAGCTTCCTAGAAATATTGATCCCATGGCAGCACTCACAGAAGGTCTCTTCCAGGTGACTCCCCGCACTTTGTGGGAGTCTGGGCCGAGCTCATTGAAGCCTAAGGATGCAGGAAGAGGTTCGAAGCAGTCGTCCTCAAACAACTGTCCTCTCTCCAGACAGCTTCTTTTCAACTCCTCAAAGTCTTGGTTCAGGTATTTCAGTGCATAAGTGTTGGTTCCAATCCCATGAGATTTATCTCTAAAGTGCTGAAGCTTGGAGGCAATGCCAGACATCTTGCAGGAATTTGATCAGCTTTCGTCTACCTGTGGCTTACTGCCTCTACTCTATGTGACTGTGTGTTCGGTTAAACAGGCTCAGTGTGATATTTGCAAATTAAATGTTTCCACACCCCTTATTGTTAATGCAGGACAGCCCATTCAGGTTCACGTGTTCAAAGCTACTCAGGCAAGATTCCGTCCACACGACACTGACAGAAATTTTTGCTATTAAACTAAATCAGAAATAAAGAGGTACTTTTCTTGTTTATTTTTTTATTTCACAGAATGTATAGAGCCCAAACATTGACTAGTTACAACATTCAATGCTTTTTATGTTCTTTCTCCTTGTTCCTGATTTTCTTTCCTTGTTTGTCCTCAGAGCTAATAGATCGCCAGGCACATCCACTGCAAGAGGAAAAAAAATTCATCTTAGCTGATATAAGACAGTTGATTACTAGTCATGTAAAGACATGCAGAATTTTATCATATTATCTTTGACCTCTTCCATGCTCAGCTCAATCTTCCCGGAGTCTCCTTTCTCCATTGCTTTAAACATTTCTGTTAACGAGGCAGACAAAGGAATATATTACTAATGTAAACACCACTTTCCGCGCTCAATAGACTGTCAAATTGTAGTCACTTACTGAAGAGCATTTCCAGCTTAATGAGACAGCCTACAAAGTTGTCAAAGTCTATGGCATACCGTGCATCTGCATAGCGATTGACAATGGCCTGCAGCACCAAGCTGTTGATGTGAAATCCTGAAAACAGGAAGATGAGCCGTGTGTTATCTTGTGTCCGATACTGTCAAAGATAGGTGTTAGACCTTAACCTGCTCAGGTATAGTTTTTTAAAAGGTGTCAGCCACTAGCAAGGGTGATTTAATTTTTTCAGTTTTGCATGCTTTGTTCCTGTGCCAGGTTCTAAGTGCATAAAATGACATGTGAGCGCTGGTGCAGGTGCAGCTTAACTGGCTTTTCCAGTTCCTCAGTAACCGCACTCATATGTGTCTCCCAGACACATAGACACACAAACATCTGAGTCAACAGATTGCTATTTGTTCCTGCAGTTGTGGTCAAATACAACAAAAGTTCTAAAAAGGAAGCACCACCTTGTGTTTGCAAAGCTGAATTAAAAAGGAAGCAGGTTTTAGTGAGAAGACAAATGGTTTGATTAAAAAATAACAACAAGCAGCAGTTAGTTTCAGCTATTTTCGAAGGCTTTTTGGTATCTGTTACCTGCTTTGTTTGCAGCATCTCTCATTTCGAGGGAGCTCATTGTACCTGAGTGGTCTGTGTCGTGGCTCTTGAAGATCTCCTATATGACCAACACATAAACAGGGACATCAAAAGGACAATTTTCAAGGTTGGCTGACATTTATTTTGGGGGCGTATAACATCAGTTTTCAGAAACCAGAAGCAAATAAAGCTAGATCATGTGAGAGATAAAAAAATCTAAATGTCCATTGTTTTCAATGTGAATAAATTATTTTGCGTTGCTAGTTTCCTTAATTTGTAAGTGGTTAGGAAAGGGGAGTAAATAACCCAGGCTGTGATATCCTTTCTCTTAATCAAAAATATCTTACCTTTCATTAAAAATAATGATATTTTACCAGATATATGTCAAACAGATGAGTGGTCATTTATTGGCAACACAGCCAAAGGTTGTCGGGTCTTTTATTACAAGCATTAACCCCTCCCCAAAATCAACACTGTCTTTGTTGGAAGGTTTTTACTATAAAACATTGACAGTCTTGGTTTTAAGAGAAACAAAAACCTAATGCAAAAAGGAAAACCCAACACAGTTCATGCAGAGAGCAAATAGCCAGACAACAAGGCTTCTATTTTTGCACTTATGAAGTTTTTCATATATTTATCTATTACATGTGTAGGATTTTCTGGAAAGAACTCTCTACAAGGCCTAACAACATAATTTGAGAAAAACGACTTGTGTTCCGCTGACTAGGTTGCTTGGTAAAATGGGTGTGTGTCACAACAGGTAGTTTCAGGGTAACAATGCTTGACAGATCTGGAGCAGAAATTATATTTATCTAAATGCTACCAAAAACTAAATATAGTGGTTGTGTGCCTCACCACAGGGAGGTTTATAATAATAGTTTGACAATTTACTTTCTGTTTGTCCTTACTAGATCATCATCATCATCATCATCATCATCATCATCATCATCATCATCATCATCATCATCATCATCATCATCATCATTATCATAGTTAAACATGATAAAATTCACAATAAAAATAATAAAATGCAGCATAAAAATATATAAAATAAAGATTGTTTCAACTAAATAAAGTCACAATGACCAACTCCTGCCAGCGAATAGAGAAGACCCTGGCCTTTTTGAGCTTCCTTCTAAATCTCAGTACCTGCAGGAGCTGCTGCTCTGCTGACCTGAGGGACCAATGAGGTAAGTAGGGGTAAAGATCATTTAAGCACTTAAAAACAAAGGTAAAAATTTCAAAAATGTACTCATAGATGCGTCGATCTGGAGAGGATGTGCTACCTGTTAACTCAACAGCACAGCTAATCAGTGAAGTGGGACAGGCGTGATGTGATAAATCACCATCTCACTTTATAAACTCAAATGTAAACTTTGCTCTAACTACTATCATCTTTTGATAAAAAAAAAAGTAATCTTACCCAGATCAGAGAAGTTGCTTAGGGTTACAGAAAACAGCACTTACCAACCAGGTTCAAATTTTGTGAAGTGGGCCCCGATAAACAGTTAGAGAAGCATTTTATACAGCTCCAGTATGCCACATCATCACATCAGCACATCATACATGTTTGCAGATGAGGAGACATTCATGGCTCCAGTTTATCAAAATATTACTTCTTGTTTTTAGATCAAGGACACCGCTCTCGTTCCATTCCCAAATCTTTGCAACATGTAGAATGAAGAATATAACTGTATATCCTGACAGAGGAACTGGCCTAATTAGATAAACTACTGGGGAAAACATTAGTTCCGACAACAACAGGCAGGTAATATTAGGGTGTAATACACCAACACATCATTAATGATAATTATCCTAACACATGTTAGGTACGCCGGTCATTGACCTTGACCAAGGCACCTTACAATACAACTGCAGTCAGTCCCTGGATTGGCATGGCTATCACTGCCCCTGCATAGTTAGGGACACATGCAGAGGACGAATTTCCCACTGGGATCAGCTTCGTAGTCATGGTAGGCCACTTTTTTGATTTTATTTATTTTGCTCAGCCAGCCAAATGTTGAAAGGGCAATATTATTGCCATTACTGGTAATATATAGTAGACATTTTAGACATTTAATAATAAAATGTCACAGGGGAAGGTATGGGGGGATGGTAATTTAAGAAGGCAATGATTTTTAAGATTTTTTTTAAGGGGGTTGCCACCCCCCTTATCCTCCCTAAACTCAAGTACTGACTATGTTATTTTAAAGGAGAAGGCTACATCATACCAGGTATTTCTGAAGTTTGTTCCAGAGAATGTAGAATTCCTTCAAACCCAGCTTGGCACTTTCATCTTTCTGAGAATGTTAAGGCTGTAAAATTCAAAAAATGCAATATATATATATATATATATATATTTATTTATTTATTTTTTTATATTGTTTCCAAATTATTGCTTTGAGTACCATCTTTAATCAAGGATACATCCAGCAGACTGACTATGAGGCGCCCTGTCTCGAGGCTGAATCCATCTGTTTTGAGGTCAGGGCCTGGAAAAAGAAGAAAAACAATGTATTGTTCACTGTAGTCTTCAAAAACCCCAAATAAAATGTGAAAGATTAAATGCATTGCAATATATCCATGTATTGCAATGCATTCATATACAATACAGAGAGGAAAAATAAATATTCAGAGACCACTAGCAGCAAAGAGTGCATATCTTTGTCATAGCAACAATCAGTTCAATGCTTCTACATCCAGTAAATTTTGAGAGGGATGAACCTTTTGTAATCCCAACATCAGAAATGTAAACATATATATAGTTTGCTAACCGCTACTGGGACTTTAACTGGAGCAGTGTACCTTGATATGTGGGGACAAAAACTTCAGGTGGGCCTCATACCAATTTTTAAATATGGTTGAATAATTTTTGATGCTGTTGGTTCTGTTTTCTTTAATGTTCTTGGAAGCCTTGTTGGATTCTGATACAAATCCAGTGGAATCAGTGAATCAGCAGTTCATGTGGCAAAATAAACACAGATATTATTACACAGAAAATAACCATAGCTATCTGAGTCCTTGTAGCTAAATCCTGCAGAAAGCATGTGGTGAGAAAATCCTCAGATTAGAATGGCCACACCTCCTTTTCCTGACTTGGTGAAATATGGGTGCTGCTTTATAAATAAAAGGGTTCTTTAAAGTATATACCGTAATATGCCAACAGCTCCTTCAAAAGTGTTTTCTTTTAATAACAAAACCTTCATATCTCTAGATTTTTTTTTGTTCTATTACATACATTTACTCAAAATAACAGAATTTTTCAAGGTTTTAGTTATTAAAAAGAAGTAATTTAAAGGCTTATACACTTCTTTACCAGGTTATCTAGGGACTTTACTTACGGTGAGAAACAATGTTGTTCAAAATTTTAACCAGCTCAAAGACAGATACCTCCATGTCCTGTTAAAAGAAATGTAAATCATGTCCTGAATTTTGCATAATGGAGTCCGGAAAAGCTCAAATCTCCAATGCAAATTGTTAGGACAAAATGGAGCATTTTTGCATCGGAACATACATTGCCTGCAACTTCCTTGAAGATTTTCTTGAAATTGGGATCAATATCACTTTCTGACAACTCCTCCTACAAGAGAGCGAATTGTCAGTTGAAAACAAAACAACAACAAACACTATCTTTTTGTGAAAACAGGAAAAACCGGATAGACTGTCAAGTTTACCTCTTCTATGGTAGCACCTATCTCGTCCACCAATGAACTGAAATGAAAGCAAAAATCTAGGGTTATTTATTCTCAAATAGACTTTATGTAAGAAGTATGAGCTGCAGCTTTAAGCTTCATGGGTGTTAAATAAACAGATGCGAATGCATCTCCAATACCTGGTGCTAGCCTCTTTCTCTGAGAAGACCCTGAGAAGAAAACTGCCGTTCTTATAGGGATGAAAGGTCGAAGGAATGATGGCATATTCTCCTGGAGGGAGTCTGAAGCGTTCACATACTTCACGGGTGTTGATGAAGTTGCTGCTCATGGCTACAGGATTCTGGCGCAGCAGTATGTCTGGGCCAAGGTGAACATTATGGCAGCCTTTGTACTTGAAATAGAGAGGAGCACTAAAACTGGGATACTCAGGGATCCTATTGCAGGTTTGCTTGAGACTCAAATGAAGGAGAGAATAGAAAAGTTTGAGCTGATACAAACCTGATCTGGGACCTATAAAACACATCACAAATGTTTTAGAAAATTATTGAGAATTAATTTCAATATATTTAAATGACGTGGATATTATTTCATCACACCTTATAAATAGCAAAGCCAATGGTTTCCATATCGCGGTTAAGCCTCCTCTTCGTCCGTCCATCCTTTTGCATCAGCCCCACCAGAAAGGTGCATCCATCCTCCCCATCCACAGGATCATCATCAACATCCTCCAGACGCACAACAAACTGAGGATTGGTACAGAAAGTGGCTGAAAGAAACCAAAATGAGAAATATTTACACAGAAAAACCAACGCAAGTCTTTGTGCTCGGAATTGTAGGAACTTTTTCCACAGATCTGTCCAACCTAGATGATTTCTGCAGCCGCCAGCAGTGGATCCAATCCTCCACATCCCTTCAAACTGGTAGTAGTTCCAGTGACCAACTTCATCGCTTTGGAGCGTGTCCGGGCTCAAGTTACAGATCTCCAGCTTGGAGAAGTGCTTGATGAAGTCTAAGTAAGACATCCTGAAAACGAAGAGTAACTTTGTTCTACATCATTTTGCAAAAGTACTTGTGAAGTCCCAGCATAAAAAGTGAAGCCACACACTCTCAGCAGAGTGTAGTGTCTGTTTTTAGCATCATTATGCTTGGAGACAAAGCTTTGCCCAAGCATTTCTTTCAGGATTGGCCACTATTTACTCTGATTTACCCATCATCTCCAACAGGGCTAAAACTAACGATTATTCTGCATATATTTTTCAGATTAATAATTAGATAGGCAAAGGTTCCTCAAGGAATGCTTTTTATGAACTCAAACCAGATAAATCTAAAACTTTTTGACATTAGGACTTCTGGATAGAGCATATTGACAGACTAAAACATATATATATATATATATTTTATGCATTTTTGGTATAATTACTGCTCTAAGCAGGTTGCTCTCTCAGCTAAAGGCATGTTTAAGAGTCTCTATAATCCAGTTGACGAATAATCAATTACTAAATTAGTTGACAATTATTTCAATAATTAATTAGTTGCGATTAATCTAATTAATCATTTCAGCCCTGATCCCCAACAAGGTTACCTGTTCCTGCTGAGGAAATATGTATTACACAGCATGATGCTGTTACCACCATGTTTTACCAGTGGGATGGTGTGTTGAAGGTTAGTTTTCTGTAATGAGGACTTTTTAATACATGCAAAAAAAAAAAAAATTAAGCATCAATATTATCTAATTTGTTTTCTCCATGTATGATCTTAATGGTAAGCTGGGGGTCTGTATGATTGCCCTTATGGCTTTTCAATGCAGAATGAGGGTGAGCTTTAAGAAAGCTTCACATATAAAGCTTCTTTAAACCTTATTTGTCACTAAGTTGTCTGATGTTTTCCTTAATTTTTATGGTGATTCTTGTTCATTAACCTCTGAGGCCTTCACAGAGCAGCTTTTGGCAATGGAATAAATTAAGGTATAGGAAAGAGCAAAAGGCCAGATTGTAAATATATACATCACTTATAAGGTTGTGTTTTGATGTGGCATTTAATTAAATGTATAGTTTTCCTTATACTTCACAATGATGTGTTATAATTGTGGTCTGTTGTATAAAATCTTACTAAAGTAAAGCTCATAAACAAAAAAACCCTCAAAATTCAAACCTCTACATACCAGAACTCTCCATCTTCAGCCACGTGGTTCAGCTTAGTTTTGTCCTCCTCACTGACGTTCCTCCACTCAGAGGATCTATTTAAAGAAGATCAGATTTTCTGATGAAACACAAAAATCTGTGTGCAAAATCCTATTGTGAAGACAAGTTGATGGAAGCACAGTTCTAAAGAACATCAATAAGTAGAGAACCATTTTGACAAAGAAGACAGGTGTTTTGAGAGGGGCGTGAAGGAAGCCATCTTAACCGACGTTAAACAGAGGGGGTGGACTCAGATATCAGCTTTCAAAACCCCCAATCCCGCTATTATTGCAACCCCCTTACAGGGGAACAGAACTCCTCACCTCTTCACCCAAGCCAACAATTCCCTCTAACGACCCCCCTTTCAGTAACATAGACAGGTGTCGGGTATCACCCAAAGGATCCCCATTCCTAAGGGGCGGAACCATTAGTCTGGTTCAATTTGTATGTTTTCTAAGCCAAAACAAGGCTTTGTTTTTGGTCCAGTCTATAAAGCCGCAAACTCAATGTTATTTCTGACATTTTGAAAAAGCTTCTTGGATGGGTGACGAAACATCTTTAAACTTGGAAACAAATTCCAGTGGATTGTGTTTTTTAACTTTTTTGGAATAGATAACAATTATATCTGGAATTCGTTTTTTGAATATCCGGTATTTACCCATCACTCCAAGGACCTGTCCATTCCACTTTTCCCCATGGGTTTCTCATCCGGACCAGTTGAACAACCCTGCCATCATAGTTAACCTGGATACAGGCAACAAGAGGAACAGGAGGGTAAAAAGCTAACTCCAGCATTTTGCAGGAAAATCAAAGAAACTGAAATAATCACCTCCTGTGCTCCAGTAACAGAGTATGCATGACCTTTAACAAGCTTCAGAGCAGTCACTGCCTCTGTCTCATAGGCGCTGGTGATCTAAAAACCACAGAGATAAATATTTTAATCAAATACCCTCATGATTACATTTTTGTTGTAGTTGTTTTTTTTTTTTTATTTACACACTGTTAGATATAAAATAATACTTACATCAATAGAGCAGCCCATCAGTGAACCCAGGCATATGGCTTTCCGAATGATTTGGAAGAGCTCAGGTGGAGCCTTGTTTAAGGTATAAATTTCAGCAATTCCTCCTGTGAAATCCTCAAACCCCTCAATGGTCTGTCCTCCAGACAGAGCCTCATAGCAACCATTCACCCTATCAGACAAAGATGGCAGATGCACAAATTCAGCTTATATAGTTACACTGATTTAGATTTTTAAAAAGCCAAGTTTGAATGATTCCTACTTTGCGTATGCTTTCTCCAGCAAAGCACTCCAGAACTCTGAGCCTTCTGCTGATTGAACAAACAGAAGCTTCCCATCTTTAGTGGGTAAACGATCATCCACCACGACATCCACCCACTCACCATACTGCCAAAACTGGAAGAAACAATATGAAAGTGTTACACTAGGTATATATCAGCATGTTTTCTTTTGATAGGCTTTGTGGGATCCTTGTATTGTTCTGCGTCAACTTTTACAGAGTGGTGCAACAGACAGAGCTGCGCAAGTCTGGTGTTGTTTTCTCCTGTGGTGAAAATGTTTAATCATCTTTAAACAATTGAAAATGCTGAAATAAAGAAGCCTGTTGGGTTAATGTTAGTACAATGATGGGAGAAAGTTTCCCTGACCTGAAAGTGAAATATTCCAGCATAATCCTGGGTAAAATCCTGTCCAGGTGGCACCACACGATGCAGGATCCGCTGGTCAAGAGTTAGAGAAGCAATAGCAGCCAGGAGCCAGCAATCTCCTGAAACGTTAGGACAAATTAAACTGAATTTGGACCTGGTTTAATGGACAAGTGGTTGCTGATTGGGAACACAGAATAAGGATGAAGTGAACACTTTTACTTGATAGAATATGACAGACTTGCTGGGAAACATCCTAACCCATGTCAGTGCATATTAACAATTCTGGACAGAACTGTTGCAAAAATATTCTTTTGAATTAAAGTTTTTGCCCCAAGCAGTCATTTACTTACGCATATCCCTAGTGGCCCACGAGTGCAATGCAAGAAAATACATGAAAATATTTTATTTCTTAGGTAGTCCCTGGGATCTTTGTGCTTTGAGAGGACCCAGTTGAAAATTTAAACAAGCTTTTATCAACCAAAAAGATATTTGAGTTCATCTTGAGCTGTGACCAAGATCAAAACCAAGCAGAGGAACAGACGAGATGTAGAGAACAGCCTGGTATCAGCTGTTTTTCACACTGAGCTATCAGAGCTAATCAAAGTAGCTCAGGTGTCTAGATGAAAACAAATAAAACTAATTAAGTCAGTCTGACTCTAATTTTTGTTCAGTATTTTGTTCCTAATTCATCAAGTTTAAATGTGATTATAAGGGAGTTACTCAGAGGAGCTCCAGATTTATAAATACAGGTTTATAATATGATTTTATTTTATATTTATTTTGATTCCTTTCCAACTTCCAGACAACATATTTGTGTGTTTTTTTTGTTTTTTTTTTTTGAAATGGAAAGCATAAAATTATAAGAATTAAATGCTCAGGTTGGTTATTGTACGTTCCACTTTTGGACAATCATCAATCCTTTTGACTGAGAGGGGAACTCATGGTAAGACAAAATGTCCAAGGCGGTACACAAGACAAAAAAGGTTGGAAAACACTGCATTAAAGAAAGACCTTGACGTATCGCTTTATCTTCCCTAACTTGACAGGTATCCATGCTACTGCTCTCAGGTTATATTTCACCCAATTCTCCTCACTCCTGGATAAATAACCATGGAAATCTGTAATTTAAAGACCTAAAAATGGAGCTGGAGACCTTCACATTACTTTTAAAATTACTTTTGTGTCAGAAGAACAATAAATTATGTATTACAACTAGCTTCATTTTGATTAACAGCTTGTCCTAAAAAAAAATGAGGTGCAAAAAATACTTTAAAATCAGACTGTAAATAAGCCTCAAGGCTTTCCAATTAGACCATAATCATTATATTATATTCAGCTGCTTTGAAAACATTTATCACCTACAATAGTCATGAACTGTATAGGTAATTTAGTAATTTAAGTCCAGCTTGACTAGAATGGACTCGATCAACTACATTAAACTAAACATGTTTTTTCTGCATTAATATGCAGTAAATTGTCAGCAATTTCAGTTTTTATTTCAAGGTTTTGCTTTATTCTGTTGACTTTCACAGAGTAAAACAAAACATTGCTTCGTGGTGTCAAACTAATTTTAGGATACAAGAATAAATCCGCAATCATATGTATGTTGGCTGCCAAGAAATTTTGTCATTAAGTTTAAATTTTAGTCTTGAATTTGGTCTTAATTGTTCTTATAAGGCTAAGATTTTTTGAAGTGTCCACAGTTTCATTTACAATAAAGAAAAAAAAGCTACTAAATTACCACTCAGTGTAAAAGGAGTATTTTCTGTTTGTAAATTGTATGGCAGCAGTGGGTGGAGGTTTTAGGACAGAAGGGTAATTACTTTTTGAAATGAGAGCATGAAACTCACCTAAAATTCCTTGACAAATGTCTGTCCTGGTGGCTCCATCGTTTATAAACTTTGGGGAAGGACACAGCTCCTATTAGAGATGAAAAACACAATGATTTCTTTTAAAACTGAATAATTTATGTCTTTGACACCAATATTTTCAGTGGCTTGTTACCGTTGGCCTCTTCCAAACAATCCCTCTTGTCTTGGACGAGTATGGTCCCAGTTCATTATAACCTAGTGACTTGCTCTCAGCATTGAAGCAGTCATCTTCAAACAGGCGTCCGCTGCTCAAACACTGCTGCCGCAGGGTCTCATAGTCCTGATTGCAAAACTTCACTGCCTGCTGGTTGGTACCAATGCCCTCAGCCCTCTGGTGCTGGTGGGCCAGTCGATCTGCTGTGGAGGTCATCTTCACCCTCTGTAAATGCTCGCTGGCAGGATTTCCTTATTTAATAACAGGGCTAGGTCAACGTCTACGATGGGCCTCGACAAATAGAACGCTTCCCTGAAATGTCTTTGTCTGTTAGAGCTTTATAGTTGCCTGTGGTGACAGGGAACTGGAGTCAGATAACAGGGGTGGAGCTGCTTGTGGACAGGTGAAACAGATGGTGCAGACAGCAGCAGTCGTAGGAAAATCCACCGTGAGCTCATTGTGACCACAGCTGAAACAAAACAAGGACACACCTGAAAGTAACCACACCACAAGCCCCTCTTTTTTAGCAAAACATTAATACTGTATGTTGGATGTTGGAAAGGGCTGTGAAAACATCACTGTGATTTCAAAATGTTAATATACCATAAATGCTATCAGAAATAACACATTTTTATGTTATAATGACATTCCCGGAGCATGGTTGTTGGTTGTAACTGCATACTGTAAATACAGGTTCCCATTGTGAAAGGGGTCCCTTGGAAAACTGAAGCAACAGTTTAAACAGGTCACATTTAAGATGCTATGTTTCATAACCTGAGGCATATGTGGACACACCCAATCAGTAGCTGTGGTGTTAGAGTACATCCTCATTCTCTGTTTACATCCTACAAACAAAGCACTGAATAGTAAAGCCCTGTACAAATGTTATTTTAATGTTATTTAAAATCATCTTAGTCAGGCAGTAAAGTGACCATTACGTACAATACATACATATACCGGTATATATATATTTCTTACAGTTTTTGGTGAGCTGGTACCTATAGAAGTTTATGGGAGAGAGGTGTGGCACACCCTAGTCAAGTCATTGCCCATCACATTTTCTATCACATAAATTTCACCAAAAGTCAAAAAGTGGAAAGACATTTATATAATGGAAATTATTAAGATTTAAATATCAAACAATTATCCAAAAAAGCCCTAAACAGTTTATCACTGGACATATGTGGACACTTTGTGATTATTTCTTTCTATTCTCAGATTTTAACAAACCAAGCTTTTATTTCATTAATAGGTTTGCACAGATGGTCCATATTTCTTAAAGGAAATGTTTAAAGATTGAAGGAAATGACAAAAATAAAGTCCATAAAATAATTTATCTGCCTTTGCTCCTCTGTATCTCCATGAAACGCATTTGCATAATATCTTCTTTGTGATTAGCTCAATACGCCTCAGGGTCAGAACAAGCAATCTCCCACTGGGCCTCAGTTCATAACTAAAAAAAGTAAGTGAACTTGAGAACAAAGATCAGTTCTGGGTGTGTAGGTTCTGCAGGGATGTGAAATTCTCTTTTCCTGACCCGAGATCCATCTTTGCAGCCTGGACCAGTCCTGTTTTGTGCACAAGAGAAATCACACAGAAACAGCAGTGAATAAAATAACCAGCAGCTCCAGTGGAAGGTTGTTCTTGGCCTCAGGAGGTTCAGTCTTCTGGGTGTTTTTTTTCCCAAACAGTATTTTCTTATGAAGACTTTCTAAGCCTATGTTTTTGGAGCAAATAAGTCTGTTTGGATTTATTTGATCTTTGAAGTCATGAAAGAGGTTTGGATGAATTCTAAGAGGATTTGAAAGGAAGGAACCTAAATTAAAACTATGTTTTGTCCTGTGCACAAAACCAAAACAAAAGGTGAGGCTCAGCAAAACAAACCCAAATTGTCGTACAAAAAAATATCAAACTAACAAGGAAAAATAGAGGAGCTGAATAGACACAGGTTAAAAAGCATTCAGATACAAAGGTACAACTGACAAATTGCCCACACCACCCATATGTAAAGTAATTTTGACATGGATGTAGCAATGTTTAAGGAGCTCAGTATGTCATTCACACACCCTATTACTATCTGACTATTTCACAGAATATGTTTCCCCGGATGTGGGAAACCAGATGTTGTTGCTCCTGTTTTCAAAGGTGGATAACCTCATGTCATGACAGACCCATAAGCCCATTGGCCACAATATCTATGCCTGTTGACAAGCTAGTAGCAAAACAAATTATTATTCATGTAAAAAACACAACCGTTTGTCTCCACCATAGGAAGCTTGGCTTTAAAGCCAAATAATCTACCTAGAGAGCTACTTGCTTCTAAATGGAAAACATCAGGAAAAGAGCCGTGTTCCAGGATCTCAAGAGGGTCCTTCGTGAAAGAAAATTATGTTTAAAAACAAGCAACATAAATAAAATATATATATATATATATAT
>NW_015151677.1:139119-161774 GCF_000732505.1 Cyprinodon variegatus
TATATATATATATATATATATATATCTGGTTTATATCTGAAGTGTACTTATCTAATGAAATAATCATCATGACTTTCCATCTGTCCTTCCATTTACTGCAAACTATATCTGAAGTGATATGTACCTGCTTCAGTCTGATGTCAGAGCGAATTATAAATTTAGCATATGAAAAAACTTTCCTGAATTGAGAAGAACTTGCAATCAACTAAAGCTTAAAATGTTTAGAGGGGCTGAATACATATTAACTTTTTTTATTTTATTTTATCTGTAAAACAGAAAAAAAAACTTGATTTTCTTTCACTTTACAATATACACCATGTTAAGCTGTCTCATTCAATTCTGGCAGGATTTGCATTTGGAGTGAAAATATCTGGGAATTTTTTAGGGTCACAATTACTTTAGCAAAGCATTCTATACGTATTAAACAATTTAAAAAAAATTGTGTATTCTTTAAAAATTGGGAAAAACTTTTTTGTTTTTCATTCGTATTTATGCAACAATTTTTTTTAATTTTTTTTTAATTTTTAATTTTTTTAATTTTTTTAATTTTTATTTTTTTTTATTTTATTTTATTTTATTTTTTTATTATGTATTTAGTATTTATGCAACAATTTGATTAGAAAATACATTTATTTTCTTGAGCACTTTTGAATTCTCTATATTAAGATATCCACAAAAATGTGTTTAACTCCAAATTTACGGTAATGGTGAAGTATTTTCACAAAGGTGTCAATGCCCATAATTAAATATATAAATGTAATTTATTCTCTTTAATCACCTAATATATATAAAACATATGGATGTATGTCATAACAATCCACCTATTCAGTCTTTAGCGCCCCCAGTGGTCACAGTGTGGTAGTGGTGGCCATCAGTGCGCCCTCCCCTTTAAGTGGACTGGTCTTTACTGCACTGCGTGTGGGAACGTGTGAACACAGACTGGGAGGGCTGGACCACTCAGACCGCCCCCCCCTGTAAGTCACTGATTCACAGATAATCACAATAAACGCTTTCTGTTTTATATTCAGGAAGCCTGAATCTGCCTCCTTACCGGTGGTAAGTTTCATTCAAATGCTTAATTTACGCACAGTCTCTAATTAACGGTGCCGGTGGCGCAGAGCTGCTTTTAATCCGCTGCTCCTTCTGTCTCTGATAATAATAGACAAGGAAGTGACAGCTGCGCAGTGAGGCAATCAGAATGAGTATAGCGGCGGATTTTTGCTGGGAAATTGGTGCAGCTTTGATTTAACGTTATGAGAGATATTTAGTAGACCCACTGAAAGGTCGCTGAGGACAGGCCTGCATGTTTTACTGAACAGGTGCAAAACAGTTTGGGCTGAAACTGCAGGCCTGACTAGGTGTGACTTTTTACAGCAGCTGGATAGAATCCACAAAGGGTTTCAGAAAGCGTTTTATTAGTGCAGTATGTGTTTGACCCCTGTAGTCATGAGGCTATTTATTGTTTTAAGATATTTGTTTAGGGTTGAAGTCCTAAAGATGATATCACTAGAGTGCTGTACTTCATGGATTAGCTGTTTTTTTTGCCATCACATTTAGAGAGAAAAAGATATATTAAGATCTCTGTCTTTTTCTTTTTTGAGATTGCAGAGACAGGACATTCCCATTGAGTCTCCATGGTCCCAAGGGGCCTCTTTTGGGGGCAGGCCTCTTTGTACAGTTTAAAAAAAAAACGTCCTAATGAGTGCCTCTTTGGATATACACACATCTTTATATAATTTGTTAAGAGTATAACTTGCCTAACTTTGTGTGACTCCTGGACACTTACGTTTTGTTACACACACACAAACAAATGCATTTCTCTATGTTTCTCTATGTTTAGGATTCTGTCTCCTTTCACATTTGCCATGGCCTCTACACATCTTTCCAATTACCTCACATTAATTTACTGCTTTCTGTTGGTCCATCACATAAAATAAGCTGAACTTCTGTTTTCTCTACACTTGTCAGGCACTGTACGTCCATTCAAGTGTTCTTTACAGACTCAGCTCATTATAATTGAAAAGCATTGTCAGTCATTTAATTTGGTCCCACTTCAAATGAATGAATAATCCTTTCCTTTCTTTTTATTTAACTCTCTACTTCAGCCTGACCATAAAGAAAAGGTATCCCATTTCTAGCATGTTTCTTGGTATTTCTTATTTTTGGCTTTGCTGTGTTGATATTGCTCCACTTTGTGTCCCATTAAACCCTTTTCGTATTTTCTAATGTGTGAATACTTTCTGTTTCTTTAATGTCTTTTGCTGGCCTTTTATTCTGGTTATTTTTTATTTTATTTTATTATTATTTCTTTTTTGTCATTCCATAGCCAATGTGGAAAAAAATATAGCCAAGAAAAGGCCTGCTAGTACTTTTTAAGACTCTAGACTCAAATCATTAGTCCTTTTTATTGTATATTTACATATCTTATTTATGTGGAAAGACTAAATATCATTTGATTTGATTTTAGATTTTACTAAATAGTAAACACTGACAGCTACACATGTTAGGGTTTTCTTTCTATTAGAACTGTTAGGTCAACACAGAATTTGCACCTAAAATCTATAATGTGCATTTATATCAAGTCCACTGCTTTAAAAATTTGAAGAACCACCTTTTACTTCAGCTGCAGGTCTTTTCGTTCTAGTTTCTATCAGCTTCACTCTCTTAGAGACAGAACTATTTGCTAATTTATCTCTCCCAAATTGCTCAAACTTAGGCAAACAGGATGGGAGTATCTCTGAACATCAATTTTCAGATCCAGTCATAGATTCTCTGTTTGGAGTTTGAATGGTTCAGGCCATTCTAACACATGAATATAATTTGATTTAAACCTCCATATAGTTCTGGCTATTGGTTTATTATTTTCCCGATTAAAGCAGATCATCCTCTGTATACACTACTGTAGGTTGAATAATTTTTACTATCATTTTTAGTGATTAATATGTGGGAGCTTTGGCCTTAACTGCACAAGCTGCTGCAGCCTTTGTGCTACTAGCAGTAACTTTGCCCAGAGCAGATTTTTGTTTTTTTCTAAACAGTCTTACACCACTGTATGACATGTTGTAACATGCAGATAAGCATGCCACTATTTAGCTTGTTGCTATTTATAAATTGTGCTGTGCATACCCCCCCATCAGCTCCAATGTTTCTGTCTTGCTCCCAGTATGTATTCGGTTGGTGGGATATCTGCAAGCATATATGCCAACAGGCTTCGGTCGGAGGGCATGGGTTCCAAGGAGCAGGCTGTTCCCTTTGCCAGCCAGGACTATGAGGCTCTGAAGCAGGAGTGTCTGGAGGCAGGCCGCCTCTTTGAGGACCCCTGCTTCCCTGCAGAGCCTCCATCTCTGGGCTTCAAAGAACTTGCACCCTATTCATCTAAAACTAGAGATGTGGAGTGGATGAGACCCACGGTAAGAAAATATTAATGGAAGATTTATGCAAAACTGACTGTTAGTCAATATTAGGTGCTAAAACTAAGATTTCCAGATCCACCAGAATTTTTCAGCATGTAGATAGAAATTTTAAGCAAAAATGACAAAGCGCTCTATTTTCAAAAACTCAACAAATGTGTTTTAAATCAAGCATGTGTGTGTGTGTTTTTTTTTTTTTAAATATATCTTTTTTGCCAATTTGCTGCTCTTTATTTTGCAACGCAAAGGCTAACAGGCTGATATTAACCTGTTAATCAACAAACTATCTGCTTTAGTTTTATATCAGGCTCACCTCATAAGTTTTGTGTTAGAGACTCTCTTTTACTTTCTAATCCATGACTATAATGATTTCTTTGTGACAGGAACATCTCTCAAACATCCAGATTTGTTTTACTAATTATAGTGGGAAAAGTTTATTAGATTTCATTCAGCTGAACTGCAGTGAGCAGCAGCAGGTATGGGATGTTGATATTTACCCCTTTGGTAACATTTGCTCCATAAAACCAAAGAAGATTCTGGCCACTCATTAAAATAAAAACTTGAAATGATTGAGAATCATTAATTGAACAATTAAAAAGAAAATTATTTATTAAAAATGTATCTAAAAAAGTGAGTATATTCCTGTTCTAATATCTTAAGTAACTAGTCTGTTGTTGTGTTTTTTTGTTTTTGTTTTGCTTTTTCCACATTCCAGACTGAACGCAGATAACATTGATTGATGGACATGTGATATTTCAAAGCAAGAAGTTAATCTGGATTGTTGCATGTTAGCAAACCTATCAGGTCTCAGTTTATGTCTTGCAAACCCGGACATAATCGGGCCTGTAGGGACAAGCGCTTTGGAGACCACTGCAGCTGTTGGACCTCTCCCCTCTCTGACATTTGTTTACAGCTCCTCAATATAAACAGGAGTAACACTTCATGGGGGGAAGGCAGGGCAGGAAATGATCTTTAGAAGGTATTTGATTGTTCTGTCTTTTTTTTTTTTATCTTTATAGGAGCTGACAGAGGACCCTCAGTTTATAGTCGGCGGAGCCACCAGAACCGACATCTGTCAGGGGGCTCTTGGTAAGTTTTGAACTTCCTGTAAAAATAAGGTGTACGAATTGGTTCTGATGGGGGGTTTTATGCACATTTCTCGTCCCCTGCAGGTGACTGCTGGCTCCTGGCAGCCATTGCCTCTCTAACCCTAAATGAGAGGCTCCTTCATCGGGTTGTTCCACACGGCCAGTCCTTCCAAGATGACTATGCTGGAATCTTCCATTTCCAGGTTCTTTTTTTTTTCAATTTATACTATTTATTTTTTTCCTCCTTAAGCAAACTCGATAGAGGGATGTATTGCTCTCCCTTGCATTTCAGTTCTGGCAGTTTGGCGAATGGGTGGACGTCGTGATTGACGATCGACTGCCTGTCAAAGATGGAGAGCTGATGTTTGTCCATTCAGCTGAGGGCAATGAATTTTGGAGTGCACTCTTAGAGAAGGCTTATGCAAAGTAGGTATTTAGCAACGCTTGCAACAGTTTGTTTAGAGGGAGATTCTGAAGTGCTGCTGTTGAGAGCAATCAATCTGATGTGTTTCTCTAATATGTTATCAGGCTGAATGGCTCCTATGAGGCCCTCTCTGGAGGAAGCACCACTGAGGGCTTCGAGGACTTCACAGGGGGAGTGTCTGAGATGTACGAGCTGTCCAAGGCCCCCAGAGATCTCTACAGGATAATCAGTAAAGCCTTGGAAAGGGGATCCCTGCTGGGCTGCTCTATCGACGTAAGTGCTTATTTCAACCCTGTGCCTATTGCTTGATTTATGCTTGATGCGTCTCTTCGCTGATAAAAGGTCATTTTAGCTTCCACCCACTTGTACGTGGTATTGTACAACATCACAACTAGAAAATGTGTAACTCCAGGGACAGTTCCCGTTGAAAAAAAACATGGTGGACGAGCAATTTACTATCACTTTTGAAAGACAGGTAGACACTTTGAAAGAGTAGGAAACAGCTGTGTTTCACATGTGCTATGGTGTTACAAACTTGGTGTTTGTGTTGTACACGCCCCCTTGGAGTTAGCGAGGATATTAGATAAACGACGAACGCCCATCAAGCATAATAGAGCCTTAAAAATCCAATTATTTCCATGTCAAAAATCTCTGCTCACATGTTCAAATAGATCACCAGTGCCTTTGATATGGAGGCCGTGACGTTTAAGAAGCTTGTGAAAGGCCACGCCTACTCAGTCACCGGACTACAGGAGGTCTGTCTTTGTACGAATATGTGGACATTAAGCATGTAAGTTGTGGCTTTTCATTTACTACCGCTATGCTGGGTTACAGGTTGATTACCGTGGCAACATGGTGCGCCTAATCCGAATACGTAACCCGTGGGGCCAGGTGGAGTGGACTGGTGCCTGGAGTGACAGGTGAGTTTGTCCAGAGCGGGAAATCCAGGTGCATCTTGAAAAGTTATTTATTTCTATACTTAAATTAAAAAAGTTCAACTTGTATATTAGATGTATTCATTAAAAACAGAGGATGTATTCTTTCCTTTCACTTAACTTTTCATTATGTTTGGATAAAATCCTCTTTAAATAAAGAAATTTAACTTGAACTTTTGTGGCTCACTGTCCTTGTGGAGGGTATTGCTGAATTTGCTGGAAATCTATATCTTTAGCATTCTTATCAATCAAAGTGTAGGCCATAACTCAGTTTTTGATATTACAGTTTTTAACACAATATTTATATTTCTTTTCAGAAACTGAATTTTAGGCCTCCACGAGAAGTGAGCCAAAATTATAAGAAAATAACACTAAAGCCTTAGTCTATTAAATCTACAAATGAACTACACCTTTTGAATTGAATTTGTGAAATAAATTAAATGAATAAAAATGGCCTGTAAATGTTTTCTGAAAGCTTTTCTATCAGTGGTTAATTTTGTGAACAGTTAGTAGGATTTTCTTTTATTTTTTTTATTCCATGTCTTTCATTTATAGTTCCCATGAATGGGATGAGATTGATCAATCTGAGCAGGAAGAAATGCATCATAACATGGAAGATGGAGAGTTTTGGTAAGATCATTTTTTTTATGCTAAAAGAAAATAAAGGGATAAATGAATGATGTAGATTTTTATGTTTTTTTATTTTTGGAGGTGGTTTGTTGGTTTCATACAACAACCTTAACAAATAAAGAGGTCTCTGTGTGCTTTGTAATTATTAATCACTTACTGTTTCGTTGGTTTAAAATATGAGACACTGATTGAGTTCTTAGCTACTATTCAAAATGAGAGGAAAGATTGCATACTATTCATGCTGTGCAGATATTGATCCTACAAAAGTAGTTTTATGTCGGCATCATTCTCTTAAATATGCCGCCCCTGGATTTGGACTCCACTTGTCTTTTCTATTAAAAATCTAAAATCAAAATCATATAAAAATGGCTGGATTCCATGTTAACATATCATTCGGCTGCAAGAAAGTCATTATTTTAAAGAATGTTGGAGAAGGGATGCATCTAAAAGTTGCTGGATAGTAGCCCCTGAGGATTGGACTTTGGTAGCTTTGATTTAAGATCTGGCTAAATCAATACTTAGAGGATTTCTAAGGGACTAAATCAACCTTGTTCTATGGCTGTCTGAGTCCTTTGAAATAGTAGACATACAAATCCTGTTGAGTAATCTCAGAAAACAATGTAATTATAAAAAAAGTCTACATTATCTATAGAGATTATGCAAAGATGGGTAGCCAAAGATAACCCTCAATGTCTTATCCAAACCTGTAAAGTTTTACATAAGACAGTGCTTTTCTATAGCTCACTAAGCCAGACTGATTGACACAGAAAATCAGTCTGGTAAGGCTCAGGCTCTATGTTGTAAAACAGACCAGACCAATCACAGCTCGGAAGGTGGGAGGTTGGTCTTAGAACCAGAATTACCCATAGTGCAGCAGTGCTTTTTTGTAACCATTAGAGTCAGGATTTTGGCCTCACCCAAGCAATGCTTTTATGATGCCTTTTATTACCCGAATGAGCTGGATTTATTTTTGCTGTAATCTTTTCATTTTGCATGATTTCTGTAATTATCTGTTTGGTTCCAACCTGTATGTGATGACTCCTATTTCCGTCCCTTTAACCCCACTGGTTACCTGTTCCTTTAAGGACTGATGCACAGTTTTAAAAATGTACGTCAATCTGGCTAGCTAGGCTAGCTGTCTATGGTTAAAAAAAAATAAATAGTATTAGGGTTGAGCAAACAAGCATTGCTTAATTTGTTAAACAATTATTTGCTAATGCAATCTAAAATGATCTCATCTTGCTTTATAAGTAAATCCTATGCATCATGTAAAATTTGCCGTTTTTTTTAATTTTTTTTTAAACTTTCATTCTAGGATGTCCTTTAGTGATTTCTTGAGGCAGTTTTCTCGACTGGAGATATGTAACTTGACTGCAGATGCTCTGAGTGAGGAGAGCCTTAGTCACTGGAACACCATAAAGTTCTACGGCACATGGAGGAGAGGCAGCACCGCCGGGGGGTGCAGGAACCACCCCAGTAAGTTTTGGTCAAAATGACTGAAAGTCTACAATAAAAGCCTTTATCTATGTAATCAATTAGAATTTCATTATAAAAAAAACTACTGTTGAATGTACTGGTTTGATAACAGGGGCGGTCCTAGCCCCTTTAGCTCCTGGGCGAACTACCCCCTGTACCTAAAATAGTATCTTTAAAAAGAATCAATGCTTCAAAAATAATAAACAAACAAGAATCTAAAATGAAATTATTTTATAAATAATACTATTTCTGCAGATTTAATGATTAAATAACACATTCTAATGCTAATGTGTTTGAAATCTGCAATGTTTGATAAAAGAGGCTTGACATAAAGGCTGTGTTTGTGTAGACACCTTTTGGATAAACCCTCAGTATAAGATCACGTTGCTGGAAGAGGACGATGACCCAGAGGACGATGAGGTAGCGTGCAGTTTTCTGGTAGCCCTCATGCAGAAGGACCGTCGCAGGTACCGACGCCACGGTCAGGACATGCACACCATCGGATTTGCTCTCTATGAGGTGAAAACAGCTGGAACACATTGCTTCCATTTTTAACCCATCTCTCATTGAAACGTCTGCTTCCTGTTGTCATCTTTTAACAGTCTTTCTTTTGTGTTCCTTTTGCAGATTCCAGAGGAGGTAGGCTTAGGATCTCTTTTAGCACTAACAAAGCTGTGAATTTTCACAATCATGACTCATTTAGCAGTTTAGCATTAGCCTTTTCATACATCTGAGGCTGCAGTGGTTCCCAAAGTCTAGCCTCCTGAGATGAGCATCAGACATCCCACTGGGTGTACTGCAAAGAGATGATCGCAGTAGGTCTTTAAAGGTCTGGATGGAGATAAAGTATCTGAAACACAGCAAAAAAACAACAAAAACTTGCTTTGACTATTTTTCTCAAATCTGGAATTAGAGCAGAAAAGATAAATGTTGAAACAAATAATTTAATAAGCTATTTTATTAATAATAATGGCAACATCCAAATAGCATACGTTATTGGCTATAATCCTCTGAAAATGTAATTGCTGCAGCCAATCTGGCATAATACATTAACCAAGCTTTAGGATTTGTATAATGCAGCCCTTTTTCTGTCAAGAGACTATTTCAGAATTAACATGTCCAACATCATAAAGTCGATTTTTTCTTATAATAAATATATGCAGGGTAAAGAGGAGCACTAAAAGTAAACCAAACTGTATGCAGAAATAGTGCAGTCTGACTAATACTCTGCAAAACGCGTCCATGGTCTGCTTCTGCTGGCTTCAAATGGCCGATGGAGGAGTATCTGTCACATTTCAATCAAAATCACTTTCCTAAAAAGGACAGCCAATAGAAAACAATTTAATTTTACACGAGTGCAGGGTCATAATCAGGTCAGATTTATTGGTGTGTTTCCTAACTTTGCATAATTTATATACATGATTTAATGTGTGAAAAAATATTTAATTTATTTATGTAAAGACCAATTGGTTGTTAGTTCCCTCAATGCAGTTCACTAGAATAGGACATTCTGTGACAGTAATTACCAACATGTGATGTTATACGCTGTTGCCAAAATTATACTACAGTATACTGGGAAGTCATTACATTATCGGCCATGATTATAGAATGTCTTAATTCAAAGGCTGCTCAGTGGTGCGCTTGGCTGCACTATTTTGTGCAGTAAAATGCGATGGATTGGTGACCCTTCCATGGTGTAACCTGCCGCTCACCCACTGGATGGATAAGACCAGGTTTAGTTGTGTTTAGTTACACTCGATGACTGAAGCTTTGCACCAAAACTGTAAAAACATTCACTAAAGCTGCTCTATCATTAAGATGTAATTAGCTGTTGTCATCCTGTAACAACAAAGAAAACATGTGAGTTGCTGCAAGAGGAATCTCACCTGACTTCTCATCCCTACATAGGGGTGTGCAGCTCAACATGGCTTCTTATGGTTTTCTAAAAAGTCTCAAATACATGTTCTCCTTTCATCTTTTGTCCCTTGAGCTTGGACAGGAGAGTCAGCAGAAATTGCTTGCACATAAAAAATGTACACAAGAAAAGAAAAACTTGTTTAAAAAAAAATTGTTTTGAAGAATGTATTTTGTTCTTGGCGTGTAAAAGGTTGCATATACTTTTAACAAGCTCCTTAAATTACAACTGATAGTAAGGAAATCACAATGTAAGCACACTTCATTGTTTAAAATTAATTGGTGTGTAATCATAAAAAAAAACCCACATTAAGTCATTTGTCTCCTGCTGCCCTCAGTACAGAGGCTGCCAAAATGTCCACCTGAAAAAAAACTTCTTCTTGAGTCACTCATCGTGCGCCCGATCAGAGACCTTCATCAACCTGCGTGAGGTGAGCACCCGCCTGCGGCTGCCCCCCGGGGAGTACCTCATCGTGCCGTCAACCTTTGAGCCGGGCAAAGAGGCGGACTTTGTACTCAGGGTTTTCACTGAAAAGCAATCAGAGACAGAGTAAGTATCTTCTCACATATTCTTTTTTAGTGTTTATAAACCATACAAACTAAATATTTACTTTTGTTGCAGAGAACTGGATGATGAAGTAACTGCTGATTTTGAAGATGAGGTGTGCATCAGGAATGCTGAGCTGGAGCTGACTTTTCTTTTCTGCAGTAATTGCTGGAAAAGTATAGATGTCTTTTTTTTTTAATAGTTATTTTTATTGTAGGAGGAAGTAACAGAAGATGATATTGACGACTCCTTTAAGTCCATGTTTGCCCAACTAGCAGGAGAGGTAGGTCATAAGATGAAATGGAAGTTTAAAGAAATTGGATTTATGATTGGATTCCATCATTTTTAAGGTTTAGAACCGCAAAGCTGAAATCAGGATTTTAATGTGATTAAAAAACAAAAAAGAAATTCCTGCTTATTTCCCTCCCTATGTGGTTTATTAGGACATGGAGATCTCTGTTCGTGAGCTCAGGACAATTCTCAACAGAGTGGTCACCCGCCGTGAGTTTTCTGTTTAACTTACTTAGACAAACTTTATTGTCATTTTGTATACAAAACGAAATGTAGTTTTGTTCAGCTCTCATGACATTTCTATAACAATTGTGTTAAAGAAACACTGTGTAACTTTTGACCCATCTTTTAGCTTCATTTGAGAAGTATTAAATGATTCTTCAGGTTGATATACTCTCCTCAAAAACACACCTATGTAACTTTAGAGGGTTGGATCCCTTGCTGACCGGCTCATGTTAATCTAAAGGTTACAGATCTAGCCCCCCCTAGTGGCTAAAAGTTACTGAGCGCTGCTTTAAGTTCCTACTGCTCATCAGTGTATCTGTCAGAGTTCAGTTTGTACATGATTTCTCAAACTGCCTCATAAACCTTTATTTCTACTTTGATCAAACTTTAAATCTAAAATGATGCTGTTTCAGACAAAGATCTACAGACTGATGGCTTCAGTATAGAATCATGCAGAACCATGGTCAACCTGATGGATGTATCCTTTTGATTTATTGTCCAACAATAAACTAGTTTACCGCTGATCATTTTAGGGAAATCTGTGCATTTTTTGTCAGCTCTCGAACTCTTTGAAACTGTCTGTTGTTTGATGCCTTGACGATATTTGCCAGAAAGATGGCAGTGCTCGTTTAGGATTGGTTGAATTCCAGATCCTGTGGAACAAAATTCGAAAGTGGCTGGTAAGAAATAAAGAAAATTGGTGCCGAGATGATAATCTCTATACTTCTTTTTTAAATTGTGCCTCTATTTTCCAGGTCATTTTCAGGGACTTTGATCTTGACAAGTCAGGCGCCATGAGCTCATATGAGCTGCGACTTGCTGTGGAAGCAGCAGGTATAATGATCATGGCCATATTGTTGGCCAACATAAACAGTAATGCTTTAGATAAGTTAAAAAAAAACTTTGTAATTTTAACTTATACTATGTCTCTGTACAGGCTTCAAACTAAACAATCAGCTGCATCAGATACTGGTGGCCCGGTATGCTGAGAACGAACTTATTGATTTTGATAACTTCATCTGCTGCTTGGTCAAACTTGAAGCAATGTTCAGTGAGTAATTCTTTATAAAGATTATTAAAATATATGTACTTTGTAAGACTAGCCATATCGTTAAAGCTTTTTATTTATTTCCCCATGCTATAACCACACACAAAAATGTATTTTATACCAACACAAATGGTGCCAAACATTAAGAAATCAAGTTGTTACAAAGTTTTAAAAGAATTACAGATATAGAAGTGGACCTTTGGCCTCAAGCATCTCATGATTAATCAGTAGTCGAAAGCCTTACGGGTAACTCTGGAGGAGCTATAGAGACTCACTGCTCAAGTGGGGAATCTGTCAATAATACACTTACAATCTGGGATCTTTTGTTGTTGAAAGAAATCCATAAAAAGTCTTGTTTACGTTTAGCTAAAAAAAAAAAAAAGACAGAAAACAGTGGGTAACAGAAAACCAGTGGAAGAAGGTGCTCTACTTATCTGAGACCAAAATCAAACTCTTTGGCATACATGTGTGCCTGCAGGACTGCCATGTGCAGGACATTACTGGAAGAAAATCTGTTACTGGTGTCAAAAGCCTAAGATGGGGCCAAAGCTGTGAAGAAATGGTTTAGATCTGTGTCTGATGTTCGTTCAAAAGAGCCTTTTTCTTCTGGTCTGTTCTTAAACGATTCCCTGGTTTAACATTTGAGTCAAAGTTCATTACAAGACCTAACTCAGCAAAGTTTTTACAGTCTTCTGCCCATGATAAAAGTCAGACAAGTACATCTATTGGTTGAATGAATTTACTAAATAAGATTAAATGTTGTTTAACTGAACAGGAACAGCTTATCCTCCATCAGTTATCTAACATGTCAGAGAGAAGGTAATTAAGGCACCTCAAACAGTTTTGTTTGAACAAAGAAACATCTAAAACATGCAAGAAATTAGCTCTTGAGGATAAAAGTGCACATCCCTGATTTAGGCCTGTAATAAGCTTAGAATGGCTCAGTAAAAGTCCCGGACCTAAATCCAATTTAGAACCAAAGCTGGTTGACATTCCCCAAAGGAACTAGTAGCACTGAGACATGTCTCAAAATGTTCACCGAAAGGGGATGAATACTACATATGCTGTAAGCCATTTTAGATAGAAATCATTTGGAAATTATGTTCAAATTACCTCGTACTGTAGAGATTTTGAATACTTTGCATTGGTCCATCACATAGAAGTGATTTTAGTGGTTCTAGCATGAGAAAATGTGTTAAAAAAAAAAAGCTCCTGATGTAACTTAGCAAATGCTGCCAAACCACTGTTAATGTGGTACACATTTTAATTTGACAGGATCCTTTCAGCACTTTGACAAAGAGGGATCAGGAGTAGCGGAGATGAACCTCACAGAGGTGAGTGATGTCATAAAGACAAACCTTTTTTAAAACTCTTCTTTTATCTAACTCTTGTTCCTCATTCTTTATTCAGTGGCTTTATCTGACCATGTGTGGATAAAGAGCTTCGCAGTTTCAGAGAAAGATGTGAAAACATAATGCCTGCTGCTGCAAGGATCCGTCCGGATGTAAAACCCCCCACCTCATTGCAAGAGCTGTAAAACAAAACCAAAGTGCACTAAAGCCAAGTTTGTTCTGGGTTTAAGTTAGAAGCTATGCAAAGCCATAACTAAAACAAGACAAACAGGGGGGGAAATCCTTCCATGAGAATAGCATGTGCCTTTGCATGATACACAATCTCAATTCTGCACTAATAATGGATATTTTTTACCAAGTTTATTTTAATATTAGTTTTATGTTACCATAGTTTATTACACACTAAATGGTGAGATTACTGTAATTGTGTCATTGTGCCTATCAATATAATCCTCACAATTTCATGTGTACCTTCAAACCCCCACCTCAAGGTGGCGGTAGAGAGAGAGATAACCTTTCAATTTAACGTTGCTTCCCTAATTTCAGTATTAAATATAGTTTGAATTAACTTTTTTCATAATCTGCACTGAGCTTTAGTTGAAGGGAGCCACCAGTGAAGTCATCTCATATCGATTGCTTATACTGAACAATTTTTTTTATAAATGTACTAGTTGCCAAAGTAGCAGTAGTCTAAGTGCCACTCATCTGTTATGTCTTTTTAATGTATGTTGTGCCTTTAATAAATACCGACCCCCCCCCAAAAAAAGTGTTTTGTAATCTGTATTTTGACCCACTTAACTGCAGTGCAGCAGATGACCGTGTTTCAGGTGAAGGTCATATTTGCTGTAAACATCAGAACTCAGTAAAATGTAATACAAGTAAAATAAAACTTTAATTCTTGATAGGTGGCAGCAAAATAATAAAGCTTTTCCATTTTATAAAAGAAAATTCAAAAGCTAAAGGTATACATGTCAAACAAGATGGAATTAGACAAATGTGCTAGCAATTGCCAGAACTTTAGAGTAATCTCCTTCCATTTGACGCAGACTTGTTGGTATAGGGACCTTAATCCTTGTTCCAGTAGGGTTGCCATTGTCCTCAATCAGAACAACATTGTTGGAATCAAAGCGTGGAGTCATGCGATCTCCAGGCATTTTGTGTCCAACGATGAGGGCTTTCTTCTTTTGCCCTTTAATGGCCAGCAACACTTTGTCACCGACTTTCCCGACACTGTTCTTCGTGTAGACGTGGATCACTCTTGGCGGCCGGTGATATGGCGTATTTCCGAGTGAGCTGTTGTCAACCACGCGTACTCTGGTCATCTTCTGAATTGCAGCTGCAGCAGCAGAGACGCTGGCAAGACAAAAAGCAAATCAGTCAAGGAAAACTGAGAAGAAACTAAGCGAAACTTCTACTGCTTTTAAAAGTATTTCATGTTCCAGTTCATGCTTTACAAGAATATGTACACATCTTGAATTTTTGCTATTACAACCACAAACATTGTTTTATTGGGATTTGGGGATTTTAAGTGGTAGACTAACACCAATTGGTGGATAATGGTGCTAACGCCTGATGGTGGCAACCTGATAAAACTTTTTTTTTTTTATATTTATACCCCATCAAATCAGTCTGAAAAGATGGCCATGGATATGAGTTTTGCTTCTTTACACTGGTACCCCTAAAGAGAATCTAGTACACCCAACTGCTTCTAAATGTCACCGTAATTAAGGGGGAAAAATAATCTTTGCATCGATTAATCAAAATATTACTGCAGCTCTGAAAAAGATATAAAGCAGTATCATAAAGACCAAGGATCAAACAACTCAAATGAAATTCAGAGCAAGGATGGAGTATCTAACATTTCCAGGTGTCAAGAAGCTCAGTCAACTCTATCCTGTAAAATATAGTGTATGGAACAAAATCAAGACAAGTTGGTAAGTGCACATTGTAACTAGAGGTCAGCAGTACTCATTTTGGTATCAATAAAAAAAAAAATAAAGAAACAGTATCACTGTTTCTTTTTCTTATTTTGATTTATCAAACCTATTACCTATTTAGATGTAGTTGTAATATTCCTTCCCATGTCTTAAATAAACAAAGTGTGAAACATAGTTTTGATATCAAAACCTCTTGTGTGACACGAGCTAAGTTTCAAATAAAATATAAGAACAAAAATAACATTTCTGCTTTTGAGTGCAGTTTTCTGGATTTTACAAAAATGAAAAAGTACATAAGAGTCAAACAGTAAATGATGTATTAAAAAGAAATCATAGGAATCCTCACTTTGGGCCTTATGCAGAACACATGATAACAGGCTAATGCCTTTTGGACCAATCTGCAGCAGTGCATGCAAGATTAAAACAATTTAAAACTAAGGCATCAATCTCACCATGACAGCTTCCATCCAAGACTGATAACTTGGTGTTAATATTTTGGATTAATTCGCCCACCTGAATGTCAGAAAATCTGATGAAACTGTAGAACACTGCAGTGTGGCAAGGGAAAAAAAATCTGTACACAACCTAGCTTTTATGGAAAAGATTCTTATTAAAGGTAAGTGGGGAAAAAAATAAATCCTACAAGTAATTTTGCCCTCCTACAAACGTTAAGACTGGAATTAAACAGAAAGCACATCATTCCTGTTTAGGAAAGGTGTTTCAGAACAGCGCTGTCGGGATGCCAAATTAAAACTATGCTTTTGTTTGTAACCTGGCAAAATGTTGCAAAATTCAAGAGTTATGCAAATATTTCCAGCATCATTTTTAAAAGAAAAAGTAAAACAAAATGAAAATACTAGAAAATACAGGAATTTTTCATTTTAAGCAGTGCAATTGGATACCCTACAGGGCTGCCAACTTATCACCAAACCTTGGGGTGAGATTTTGAAATGGTTTGGACAGGAAACTTACTGTCAAGTTTAGATGAGGATAGATGCAGCTATAGGTTGGAAGTTTTCAGAGGATTTAACCAAAACAAAGTGGCAAAAGAGGAAATTTTTAAAGCACAGTAAATGTTACTGAGTAACAATAAGTGGTCTGTAGTTATGTGGAAACTTTTTCTCACGATACACATTATTTTCTCCTTTCCGGTGATTTGTAGAGAACTGAAGTAAAGCAGAATGGCCCTACTAAAATACTTGCATCTTAAATATACTTTAAGAATTTCACAACTTTGCCCATTAACTATTCTCTGCAGTTCAAGTAAATTAAACAATAGGGAACTAATAAGCTATTTCTAGAAGACTGGCACCAATACAGGAACCAGTGCAACCGAAACCTATGCAAACTACACTGTGTATGATTATATGGCAATAAGCTAAGGATTAAAAAGCTCAATTCTTTATGTCATTAGTTACAATCAATCTTAAAATTGACAAAAGCTCACCATGACAGGAGACAGCACTTTTCTGGATGTTTCATTTGGAAGGTGTGATGGAAATTAAGTTTTTAAACATATTCAATGGACCAAAATAAAGATAAATGAATAAGATAAGCAATAAAAAAGACATCCCTGTGGTTCCTCCTCTATGAATCCAGGATAAATGAGTTGCTCGACACATCCTCTCTGAATGTGGTTGGTCTTTTCTCGGGTGGCTGATCTTTTGAAAAATAAAATGCAATGATTCTTTTTCTCTTTTGTGGACCTCCTATGGGTTTGAGAGGCAAACCTAAATGCCAAAGGGAAATTAATAAACTAGACTGAGCAATAATTATTTAACTTGAGCAAAACATGGACTAAAACTGAGACTAAAAAAGCACCAGGTAAAGAGAAAACAAACCATTAGATGTGATCCTACACTCAGTCTCCACATCAATAATTTAGGCAAGCTGCTGTATTTCTATTCATATTTATTCAAGTACTATACAATACATAACTGGGACGGAAAAGAGTTTTAATGTTATTTTTTAGAGTGAGAAATTGGGAATATGGAGTGAGAGTGTAAGACACCGGGATGGGTGAGAGTTGACAGCCCTGGATTGTACGTTCAAACTTTATTTTTTTCTAAAGATATCCTTACCTGAAATTTCTTTGAAAAACTGCAGAGGTCTGAGCGAGGAGCGGAGAAAATCGTGGAAAAGCCATGATTACACTAGCACTCCTTCAGTGAGCTACAAATACAATGAAAAAGATTAGCAGCTAATAAGCTAAATGCTAGCATTATATAACTTCACATGTTAACCTAGTGGAAGTGAATACGGCTAAATTAATTTGATAATAGTATTTTTAAAAGAATATATATGTTCGAGCATCAGAGTGAGTAAAAAAAAAGCCTAATTTTAACATATACCACATTTAACCGTCGTAATCTCCTCCATACCAATGTCAAAGGCACGTCATCAGAAAGCGACAAATCCCTCAAGAAAACGAAAACGCTATAAGATACAAGTATTACTTACCCTAATATTAACTTGGAACAGTATGCTAAACATAAATTTTTGTCGTTTGTGCGAAATATGAGCTTTGGCTTTTAATAGAAGAGGGGAAAATAACAAAAGAGTGTCTGTTGCTGTTTTGCATGCTACAGACATGCGCAGTGCAGGCTGTATAGAAACCAACGAACTAGAACCCAACCAAAGACTAGAAGCGAACGAAGCAGGCGCTTTCTACGTAAGCATTTCTATACTGAACTAACTAAACTTGCGGTCGTACTGGTTTTAGTTGACCACAGTGGTTCCACCGGCTTACTCAGCCAGGCTTAACCGCGGTGGCGGAGGAATGTTTATCTGTACTAAGCGAGGAAAATAATTGAACGAAGTACTTTATTTTTTTGTTGCGTTTTTTTTTTTGTACATCGTTGGCAGACCTTAGACTAAAAGTACAAAGGAGTTTCCCGATAGAAACTGTCCGAAGAGCTAGGTTAGCTATCCTCAGTGTTGACTGCTAGCTTCTATTTGAGACGGTGGACAATTTTACCAAAGTAAGTTGCTTTTTAATATTTGTGAACAATTTATCTAATAATGTCCAAAATTAAACCTTGTGGTATTTCTGTCGTGTTAGATATGGGTAGTTGACTCTTTCTTGAAACTAACTTATTTGATGCTGTCAGAACAACAACTGCGTAAAACCGTTGCATTACTACTAGCGTTGGCTAACATTTCTGAACAAACTGTTCCTTTTCAGCTTTTCAACTTATGAGTTCAGATATTTTAATATTTTCTTTTTGCAGCATTTGAAAAGCTTAATAGTTTTAGTATTATTAAGGACATGTCTGTGGAATTTGGTAGATTCTTCTGCTCAACGTAATCGGATATTTCTTGCTAATGAAATTTTAATAGAGATTTATTGGTTAAATAGCAGCAACGACCAAATGATTAAAAAACAAACTTAACAAGAGTTGGAGAATTGTACTGCTTGTGCTCGACAATCATGAATTGAGGTCTATATTGGCAGAAAGAAAAGGGGTGATGTTTTTACATGCCTATATAGATAACCAAAGTGGCCTTTTAGCTTCTTATAGATTTATACTGTCAGGGTTTCATCATGAAAGGATGACTAGTTAGAGCTTGGCTAAGATCATTAATGCCCTCAGCTATCCTTCACGCATGCAGAGCCTATAACAAGATACATGTGAGCTGTTTTATATTTTAATACATCAGTAATGTTGCATTAAAAAGTAGGCGTGCTTATCCAAAACATACCCAAAGCATCAATATTAGTAAGGAAATGCAACATGTCTGCAACAAATGAAACCCAACTAGATTTACACTTTTTTTTTTTTTTGCAGAATTAGCAGTTGCTTTATAGAGATTAAAATGTAGCCTAAGTTTAAAAAGTGGGTGTAAGAGTAGAGTACGTTAGACTTCAGATGGATACATCTTCCATGTCTGTTTAAATTTTTACTTTTCTACTTGTATAATAAAGATGTGTAAAATTAGGATTAGATATAATAGTTATGTTTTTGGTAATATATAAGACATGGATCAAATCTTGTTACCATAACCATATTATTTTTGCAGAAGTTAGACACCACTCTGATTCTAACACTGTTAGATGACATTTGTTTTCCAATGTTTATCATGTAGATCACTTTAGAGTCAATCCTACAAAAGAGTAAATGTCCTGGCTAATTTCACTTGTGCATATCTAACTTTTGCCATTACCAGCTTTGATTTGCTTTGAATTTTATACGAAGGTTGTGCACCCTTAAATTAAAGGTTTTTGAAATTATAACATTTATCATTTTTAAAGTGTTCGTTTTGCTTTGTTTTTTTTTTTGTTTTTTTTGCCTCTCTTCTCATGTGGGCGTGATTTTCCTCCAAGCTCAGGGAGATGTCAGTGATTTATAGCTCAATTCCAGCCAACCTAGCCTGAATATTTTAGTATTATCATTTTTTAGCTCATAAAGAGTAATTAATAATGATTATTGGATCTTATAATATATATATATATATATATATATATATATATATATATATATATTGTATGTATATATATATTGTATGTATTCATATGTAAAGCTATTTGTAATTAATGATTTAGATGGCAAATTCAATACAGGGGTTGACTTCATGCTCTAATACACTATATTTACAAGAGTTAATTTTAGAGGGAAATTTTGGTTTACATATTTTTAGGCGAATTTATTTAAGATTGTGTATTAATTGTTTTATTTTCTGTTTTCACATCTCTGATGAGTTTGCAGATGGTGACAACTTAACTATAATATTATGAATAATAATGTCCAAATCACATTTTTGGACCACATGTATTTGTAAAAATAGTGTACTTTTTCATATTGTTCCAAATTCGGGGCTGCAATGATGTGTTGAAAAGGACTTTTATAAATATTATTAGAGTGGAACTGCAAAATTCCAATTTCTCCAATGCACCCAAAAGTCTTTTTACTGTGGAGTGAGATTTATGTAGTCATAATGCATGTAATGTGTATATCATTGAAGAGTTATTTTAATCCAGTTCATCTTATGTGCACCAATATTTGTCCATTGCCATACTAATAAGAAGTTTAAGTATAATTGTTGGTAGTCATTTATTTTATGTCATTTAATTTATTTTTAAATGTTTTTCCAGCTTGGGGTGTCCACCCAGATTTTCCTTGGTCACAGTCCTATTCCAAATGTTTGCACTTTGGAGTTGGTATGCGTGAGTGCTTGGCTAGTTGGCAATTTCAAAAAATAAGGCAAGGCTTGCTCAAATAGTTTACTTATGATACTATCAAACAGAGGCTTACACAGCCATGGAAAAATGAAGATCAAAATGTCATAAGTGAGTCCTATGTGATTGTAAAGAAACTACAGGAAGTTTGACTTTACCAAATGGTTCCCTTTGACCTCATTAAGGATATCTTTGAAGTAATCTGTTTTATGGTTTGCGATTGCGTTGCTAGACAAAAGAAAGGAACTATGTACATACCTGAAGATGTAGATGTTATGTAGTCTAAAAGGAAATGAAACTAACAAGTCCAGCTTCATACAGCAGGACATGACTCATGTCTCATGATCAATCACAAGCTCCTTAGCACATCTTTTTAATTCAAACGCCTCTTTCCCCTTTATTTATCAATAGATGTCTGTTTCAGATCCTAATCGAAACACGTGTTGAAATAACAGTGGACATACTTGCAGCTGGCCTCTGCTGAAGTGGTATTTAGGATGTTTTTTTGTCTGCTGTAATTGGGGTTTTATTGTTATCTTTTTATGTTACACTGAAACTAATGGATGGATGTGAATACAAATTTATAATCGAAACATTTAGTTTTATAGTCTTTCTGAAATTCTTCATTAGTTCCTTATATTACAAGTCTTCAAATGTGCATAGATTATCAGCATCGGTGTGGGTGCAGTAAAAGGGGATATGTTGTTTGCTGCTTGGGTTGAAACCGGTCCATTTGAACCCTGTAGTCTCTATCAGTTTATTGTTCAGCTCTGGCTGTGGCTCTTCAGTGATATCACAGCATTCCAGGGAGAAGATAAATGAGTTAGTGTTAGGGCAGATGAGCAGCATTGTGGATTTGGCTGATAGTCGTGGGTAGGGCGGAGCAAGTCAAACAGTGCAACTGTAAATATGTAAAAAAAAAAAAAAAACTCTTAGACTTCTCCAAGCTTGCAGCCAACATTTTTTAATGGAAAATGGATGCTAAACTGTTCCAACTTTTTTTTTTTAGCTAATCAACAGGAATAAGAGGATTACAGATATTGTCTGTAGTTTAGCCTCTTGTGTTGATTTCCTGAACGCGCAGGTTAGTGTTTCAAAGCCTAAAGTAAACCTAGATGCATTACGGTGTATTGAAGTGCATCATCCATAATTGATGCTGTGGGTCCACTTGGGGGACATGCTGTAACTCTGATTGTTTTACAGCAACATTGAAACTAGAGATTAAAAAAGCAAAAAAAAAAAAAACATATTTTAGACTTTTCAGAATCAGAATTACTTTATTAATCTCTTTTGGGAAACCATTTTCTTGCAGTGCACCCGTTTACAGAAGAGATGGAGCAAAATAAAATGTACAATGTTGTTTATGCGTGGAAGCATTTAAAATACACTATAATCCATTTATAATCTGACTATTCTCTTCAAGATGTTATCAAGAACATGTTACAATTTGTATGGTCTTTTAAATGATTTACCAGTAATGTTTAGCACCAGCTTGCCAATAGAATTAGCATTAGAAAAAAGACCACCTGGACGTAGGTCTCTTTTATATTTAGATGAACATTGATACATTTTTGTCCTATATAATAAGAAAATTATGCTGGAGATTTTCTGCCTGAACTAGTCTTTTATTGAAAAGTCGGCTTCTGTGCTTGTTTTTGGTTTTTGAGATGCGTCATTGAAAGGAAAATCCCTTTAAGAAATGTAATATAAGGCCAACCCATTGCAGACTTGTCCCAACAGGCTTCATCTTTTTAAGATGTCTTTTCAACTTCTTTGCTAGTAATTCTAAACAAGTTAATTCAACCTGTACCAATGTTTTCTCGGATATTTAATTTTTTGCTGAAATAACAAACTTCTGTTTAGTAATTTCAGGAAACGCTGAATAAGTGTAAGCATGTTTCTTCCCCCCAAAGTTCTATAATTACATGTCGGCCACAATTCAGGAACACAAATGCCTTTTGCTATAAAACCACTGTGGGTTTTTTTCTGTCATACATGTGATCAAATGTTGCAGCTAAATGTGTGACTAGTGACATCAAGGCATGGTGAAATTATCAGATCATAACGTTTTGACAATGTTTGGTGAAAAACCCCATAAGTCACATTATGTACACAGAAAAATCTATAACAGAGATGTATAAAATAACCTGTTTTCTCTGTTTAAAAAAATCAGACAGCTGCAGTTATTTCTGCTGATCTCAA
>NW_015151677.1:163949-170072 GCF_000732505.1 Cyprinodon variegatus
TAATATAAAAAATATTTTTGTCCGATTCATCGATTAATCGAAAAAATAATCGTCCAATTCATCGATTTTTAAAATAATCGTTAGTTGCAGCCCTAGACTAAATACTTTTTTGCCCCACTGTATGGTTATTCAAAGCAGCAAATTAGTACAAAGACACTATTGAATTACAAGTAGCTTAAAGTTAACTTTCTTATTTTGTGGCATATTTTACCCTTTTTTGCTCTTTACATATCTATATTTTAGGTAAAAGCGGCAGCAGATTGCTTTCCAAACATATGACTTGCTAATGACTTGCTAAGATTTCAAAATTTTATTTAGTTTAATATATTTTCAAACAGCTTTTTTATTTCTAGTGAGGGAGGATCAAGTGTATTAGCTTTCTTTCACTCACTGGGAAGTGCGTAGCAACAGGTAAGGCAGGGGCTGCACCATAACACCCTGTGTCCAATTCAACAGAAGAAAGCTATGGTCATTCGGGCCATTATAAAAGTGGAAGTGTTTTGAAAAAAATCTTGGTTTTGATAATATAGCTTTTTAAAAACCTTAACAGTGACATCCAGCCTGTCTGGGTCTAATGAAATTGATAAAATGCCCGCCTCAGAGCGGGGAAGAGGTTAGTCACAGCTGTTCTAAAGTGCTTTGACATGTCCTTCCTTTTCTCTAAGTTCGATGGAAGAATGTGAAGAGTATGGCTCCAATGCATTATTATTTCAGTATATTATGTTATTAAAATGTTTTTTTTGTTGTTTTTGTTTTTGTTCATAGGGTGCCAGCATGCTGCAGTAACTGAGCTAGAGACTGGGATTTCACAATGGGCCTGGTCCAGCAATGTGCCGATTCAGAGAACTGCCCACAACTGGGGCGCAATACCTCAGAAAAAGACGTCTGCTACTCGGCCCGAATCCGCAGTACTGTACTCCAAGGATTGCCCTTTGGTGGTGTGCCAACTGTCCTTGCCCTTGACTTTATGTGTTTTTTGGTGAGTATTCATGTCATTCATCTGTGGGGGCCAGAATATTGATTCAGAGGTCAGAAACCAACCCCAATATTGACACGACCTTGTATTTTTCCTCTTTAAAGTGAAATACTTTCAAGAAAGTGTTTTGAAATGTAGTTATGCAACATTTGTGTTTCTGGTCCCTTTTGTGTAAATGGAGGCAGTAAAACAAGCACTGTTTGTTGTGTGCCTGTAGATGATGCTGGTTGTGTTTTCCGTGTTGAGGAAACGATGTTGGGACTATGGGCGCCTCGCCCTGGTGAATGACGCTGACAGGTAAAGCTTACTCTCCTGGAATAACCTGTTTTTGATCTATGGGAAATTATAAAAAATGGTAAATGTCCAATAAAATATTCAATATTTGATGTATTTCAGGCAGTGTTTAAAAGATGTTAATGCACAAAAAGCAGATGCATTTTCCTTTTGCAAGTTTTCAAGAGTTTTCAACATATTGTTTACAGTGTGTGGGATTGTTTCTGTTTCATCCATTTATGCAAGTCGTACTCTTTCTTTTAATTTTGAAGTTGTTGGGATATTTATGTTTAGTTGGTTTTGCCGGTCTGATCTGTTCTTTAGATGATATCACTCTTGAAACTTTTTGCTTTTCTGGGTATCTGTACTGGTAATACAGACATTTTATTGCATTAGCAGGTCTGTTTACAAAGCAACCACACAAAAAAAGATTTTATGTTTGAACAAATGTTTGGGTTTGAATGAAATTTATACCGATGGAGTTTTATCTGGGAGAACATGGTGGAAAACTAGTTGTTGCCATAATTGTGTTTAATGCACAACTGAAGATATCCAATAATTAAACATTTAATTATCTTAGGCTACATTTAAATAAACCTTAAAGCCACAATAAACAGAGATAATGAAGAAGCGAATAAACAGGTTTATCAAGAGCTGGATACTTCTTATCCGTGTTTTGTTTTATATTTAATTGAACAAAGGTTAGACCCAGCCTAATTCTAATTTTGTTTTAGTCCCAGAGCTATGCTTTCAGTTAGCATCTGCTCTTGAACTATTGATTTGATGCTCGTTATATAAGTCATAGCCACATACACCAGCAGCCCTGGTGAGGTTTGGTTAAAATCCCTAAGATCAAAGCAATGTCACAATAAACCTTTTTTAAGCTTATAACTTCAAAACTTAAAAATCTTTAGAAAGACTGCAAAAAAAATGTACACAACAAAAACCTTTACCAACTTATGACAGTTATTTTGCCAAGTTACTGAAGTTCCTCCAATAATACATTTTCTGAATATTTTCATTAAAAAAACACACACATAAAAATATATAAAAGTTAAACATTGGTGAATAGCCATACACTGTTGTGGTTAGTAGTATCCCCCTGCAAATACTTCATTGAAACAACCCATTGCTATTAGCAGTTGTTTTTTTCATGTAACATTTTCTAAGTTTGGAGCATACAGAGAGAGAGATCTTTGACCGTTGCTCTTTTCACAATCTTTGATTATCTGCTCATGCACTCATTGCTTGAGCAAACCTCACAGGTTGTCAGTTGCATTTAGCACTAAGGTTTTTCATTCATGTCCACATAGATCAGAGTGTATATTCAACCGTTATTTAAAGTCAGACCCAGCTTGTCTGTCTAAACTATATTTTAATCTGATCAAAGAAGTACTTAGTTCTAGTCAAAGTCCTCATAGATTTGAGGACAGTGCAGTTTGTTTGCTATTGTGAGACAGACAGGGCTTTTTCTGCTGTTATTCCCTAGCTACCACTTCACAGTAATCAGTGGTTCAATTGAAATCTAAAATACTTTATTTATCCCAAAGAGAAATTAAATGTTGCAGTAACTCAGCTATAGTGCTACAGAAAGCGATAAGATACTGAAACTTTCCCAGAAACTATTATTAACTTTACAGTATTGTCAGGCGTACCAGTAATTCTGTCATTTGAGATTTCCTATTTTGATTTCCTATTCTGGTAATGTTGTTACTTGGTTTGTAGTGACGGACAGCCTTGGGCTCATTTGGAGTTTCCTCTCTTTAAAGGAAACCAAACCATGAAATAAATGAAAATGACAGGTTTACAAACTAAACTGGTTTCAGACCAAGGTTAACAATGTGCTTTTTATGATTCAGCAATGATTGTTTGCATTTAAAGACCCTTAGCCTACTTTATGTTGCAGGTGAAAAAAAAGTCCAATGAATAATGTCATTAACCACAGTTGGTAAAGAATTGAAACACTTCTGCAATTTATGTGTTCTCCTGTGGCTGGGTTTAGTTGGCTTTTCTCTCTTAATAGAAGAAATATATATATTTTTTTAAAGTATTGCATTTATTCATGTTGTCAGGGATAATTTTGTTTTATTTAAATCAAATCAAATCAGTTTTTTTTTCCATATACAGCACCTGTCCAAGAGACGTCATCACTTGCATTTAACTGTATATATTCAGTTAAAGATACAGATTTTTTTTAAACGTTATCAATCTAAGGAAACCTGCAGATGCATTCGGTCATTGATTTAATTTATACTTATAGAATTTGTATGGCTTTAAATACTTTTGTTTTGTGAACCTACTGTCCAATAACAAACGTAATGTCTACTGTCTGACCACCCTTCTGTGTTTATTAGGATTTTTTCAACTTGAAACGGATATGAAAAAGGTTATTCAAGAAGTGATGATCTGACTGACACAGGTTTTTGTATTTCCAGAGTTTGGTCAGCATAAGTTTAAATAAAGAAACATATATTTAATGTCAATATTTCTGAAGTAAACCATATGTGATTTCTTCTGTCATCTCAATTCTTGTTAGTTGCTAGGCTTCATGTATGCTGATCGCCTCTTAAATAGCTGCAGTTAAAAAGACATGTCTAGATCCTTTTAGATGGGAAAAACAAATATGGGTGGATGATTCCTAGATTAAGTCGTCCCATGTCTCACAATGAGGGGAAAAGCCTGATCAAGTTGAGAAAAGACAGAGCAGATTGACCTCGGACAGAGTCCTTGACATAGTGCTCCTTTACCTACATTCCCCAGCTGTGACTGTATTGCGTCACAGCCTCCTTATTTTTCCAGCTGCGTGTGAGCAGAGAATGGGTCTGTAGTATGACTGGAGGAGGGGGCAGCATGGGACGCTTGTATAACAGACAGGATATGGAGTTTGCTGAAGATTTACACAACATTCAAATGCATGGTTTAACCCTTTAAGATGAACTTGGACAATCAACACTGTTGTAGACATTTTGCAGTGTCTCAGAACATCATTGTTTTTATAAGGTGTAATAAATTGTACTGTGCTGAAAAGAGATAACTTGTATAATTGTGGTGCAATATGGCGCATGGCGTTTTCACTGAATTTACCACCCCCTTTTATTTTTTGTCCCCGGTGCTTTTAAGTTGGCTTAATGGTGTTTGTTTTCCTCTTTTTGTTTTGTTTTAATCAGGATGATGATGAATCAGCGGTATAGCCGTCTGGATGATCAGGACTAGTATGTCTATCTCGCCGCTATGCAGAATTACTTGCTGCCTCTTCTCTTCATCTCTTTAGCCAAACTAACGCTCAGCTCATATCCTTGTCTTGGGTTTTCCGTCTTGACAACTTGATGGTTTTCCTCCTCTTTGTTCCGTTTCTCAGTATAAAACTGCTGGCCACTCTTTCTACATGTCATTCTTGTCCTATTGCTGTTGGGTGTCCCTGTTCTGTCACTCTCCTAATCAGATCTGTTTGTGCTAATCTCTGTATTGACCTCCTTATGAAGATTGAAGTTCTCCTGTGTGAGCGTGCTGCATGAGCCACACAGTCTGGACGGGGAGAGGTAATACTTCCCTGATGTGCAGTTGTTTGTAGACAGGTCTGGCCCCTTATGTGGTGGTTGTGCAGAGTATCTAGCCTAGCAGAGCGTAGATGAGTTATTTCTCCTTACAGGAATGTGGGAGAGGAGGCCTCAGGCTCTTCCTTCATTTCTTTTTTCTTAGAACTCTTAGAGCCCTAAATGTTCTCATACCCGAAACATCAGAATACTTCATTTCCAACAGAGTCATGGTTCTCTTCATATTTTTTCCAGCTGCTGTTGTATCACAATGTTTTATTACCTTAGAAGAAAGAGCTTTTAAATTTATAAATATTAAATAAGATCTTATTTATATTCAAGACAACTGATGGCTCTGCAGGAAAAGGAAAAAAAAATCAAATGTATTAGAGATGCACCAATTAGAATTTTATGAGCAAATTAAAATCTGTTTTTTCGGAAGTTTCGAAATTTCCAAATATATTTGATCCAATTCTGATTACTAAAATAATAAAAAAGAAAGCTTTTATTTCTTTAAACAAACAAAAAAATGCAAACAAAAAAATTCAAAACTGTTCTCAAGGGCTAAAACAATTAACCGGGTTAATCGTGATTTATCAATTATTGAAATAATCTTCAACTAATTTAGTAATCAATTATCATTAACTGGGATGTAGAGACTCTAAAACCTGTCTTTAACTGAGAGAGCAACCCTTTTAGAGTAGTAATTAGATCAAAATTGTTTGAAATATGTAAACATTTTGAATTTAAGATAAAAAAAAAACATTTTCTTCCTTTAATGTGCTCCAACCTGGAACACATTAAAGGAACTCAAGTAAAAAGTTTTAGCTCAAGTGGAAAAGTTTTAGCTTCATCTGCTTTAATTTAATCAAAAGTCTTCTTTAAGGAACCTTTTGCTATCAAATTATTAATCGATTAATCAAAGAAATTATCCACAGATTCATTGATATGAAAAATAATCATTAGTTGCAGCCCTACTGTCCTCAGGCTTGCTCATGGCAGGGAATGATGATGCACCTGAGTTTCTAACAGTGAGAATGTGAGACTTGCCTTTGGCACCTACTGTTGACAATACAAATATTGTTAAACATTGAAAGTAATTCATACACAAGTAGATATTTTACACAGCTATGTGTGACACTGCTTTAGGGGTTAATAATATTGAAAGGGATCTGTTTATATTTTGTTGCTCCTTAAACTACCTTAAAGGGATAGTTCGGTATTTTTGACATGAATCTGTATAGCATCCCCATCACCAGTGTCATGCAATCACACTGACTTACCCCTGGCAGCGTCCTGTGAGCAGAGTTCTCGTCCAGTTTTGGTCAAGCCGAAAGTAGT